>NC_138223.1:38376307-38598807 GCF_964197995.2 Scardinius erythrophthalmus
TATTTTTTTTATTGCTGAATATTATGATCATCCTGTGGCACAGAATGATACTGTTACCACCTTGTTCTGACATTGAATGGACATTATTTTTTTTCCAGAGCGAGCATTAGGCCCATTCTCAGAAAATGAAGCAGTTTCTGTCTAAGAAAATTCTTTGTTTAATTTCATTTGAAAAAGTGACTGCTGATCTTCCAAGAAACTATATTTTTCCCCACCTCAGGCCTACCAGCTACCAGCACTGTAACCCCAATAGCGTTACACATTGCACATTGTTCAGCCCTTGCACAGTCGGGAATTAATTTGCTTACAATTTGAGTAGATAACTGAGGAAAGTTTGGTAGTATCTGGTTGTTACTGTTTTGCTTCCTTGTAATAATTCACGTTATAATTGGATGCAATTAGAATATTAATAAACCATGATGATTTTTATATTTTTAGCTTGACAAGGCAAATACAAGTACAAACATGATAAAATACTGAAAGATTGTAACATAGCTTTGTTTCAATGTTCAACAATCACATGGACAATAATCTTTTATTTAATTTACACTTTTTGCATGGTGTCCTGAGATTGAGCCATTAATGCTCTAGTTAGTTTTCTTTGCTTGTTTGATAAGGGCCTTTTTATGCTTTATGTCATGCTGTTATATCATTTTTATGTGGTTCTGGTTCCAGGTCTGTATCCTTGTGTCATGATAGACTATGGCAATGTTCCATTGGGAACAACCTTTTAATGATTCCGGATGCAAATGCAAATATCCCAAGGGTCACACATTTTTGCTGGTTTTCCTGTCTCACATATGCGTTTATGTGCATGTTTGCCCGCCTCCTCTGGGTTGCTCTGAGGACTGTAGTGATGCATCAAGACATCCACAACCTTGTATGTTTCCTAGTGGCAGCATCACAAGATAGGCCTGGTTTGGGAACGCCAGGGAATGTACCATTTGGTTTGCTGAGTGAGGGGGAGACACCTTTTCTTCTCTCCCCCACCCCCCCACCCTTTTTAGGTTGGTGTGCTTGACAGTCTGAAGGACCCCTGCTGGTTGTTAATGTCTCTCCATAAACATATTTCAGTATGAAGCTCAGGCAATTTTATTTTTATTTTGTTTTTGTTTGAGAATCTTAAAAAAAAAAAAAAGTTAATTATTTGTGCTTGAGGTGCAGCACATAAAGAATATTAAAGAATGTTTAGACTACATGTGTGTGTGTTTTAAATGCTGCTGTTGATGTTTAAGTCAGAAATTGCTTGTCCAGAAGCAACCTGTTTGGTTTTCTTTGTGTACTGATGTGCTTGTGTGCTCACAGGGAGACAGCTTGTAAGGCAGTTTGGTGTGCATGTTTGTGTTTGTTCAAGCTGTCGATAGTTTGCTCTTGCCGTTTGTTTGAGCTGTGTGTGTTGTCTGTACACAGGAAGTCTTATATCTCCCCTTCTGACCTGACCATGTCCCAGTTTCAGTGAGATGTTGTGGTCTATGAACTAACCAGTGGTATAGAAACTAACAATAGTGCTATTTTATTCTCTTTCTTAACCTTGTTCACACTGACAGATTATTTTTTTTCTTTTTCTTCTCGCTGGCGGTCAGCTGTATTGTTGATTGTTGTAGGTGTTCCTATTAACTGAATGCCATAACGTTTTAGGTGGGCTGCACAACTGGACATACATTAACAAAAATAGGCCACATGAAAGTATTGCCAGTAAAAATAAGATTGTAATTTGTTCTTACAAGAAGTTCTTGCCATTTGTAGTGGGTAAAAAATTGTGCGCTAATCTTGAAAGTGTATGCAAAAGCTAATTCGCAACCTAATGCATCTGTTTATGTATTGGGCTGTAGATACATGTTGTGCAGTGTATGTTTGTGCATTAAACTTACAAAGTGGTATATAGGTTTTTGTGCATTTTATCTCATGCATCTGTAAACTGTGGTGTGCATCACTGAGAGGTTATGAAACCATTTTAATCTAGGCTAATGATTGGTGGAATATTTCATCCAGTAATTTGGAGTAGTGGCTTGTTTTTGTCTCTTTATATTTAAAGTCATTCTGTATTTGTATTAATAGCCTATGCTTTGATTATGGTAATGTTTGTTGAAATGTGTTATGTTTTTTTTAATGTTTTATGGACTTGTGGATTTTACCTTCAACCTGCCAGGGACTACAGATGAAAAATAGCCTGTATGGCTAAATCTGGCACATTTACATGATGGACTTGAGTGCTCATGTTAATTAATGTGCATTGTCCCTTTTAAAATGAATTAATTCAAATTCAAATATAGGCCTAAGTGACTGGGTCACTACAGTGCTCCAGACTTTGTTGTGAACTGGCCTGTGGTTTCATGACACTTTAATGGTGACTAAGAACTTTCTACATGGCCAATAAAATTGTATTCTTTTTATGGAGAGAGCAATGTGTGTGTTTTTGGCTGAGAGTTATCCAATGTTTGTTTTAAGTAGGGATGTGCGCTACGACTAATTTCATTACAGTTTAAACGGAAATTTTGCAACCGACTAGTCAACCCCGCCCCTCCGGAGACAGTCTGTATATGCGATCCATTTGAAATAGACTACTTAAACTATTAAGTCAAATCCCATACTAAATGCCACTAAAATAGGTACGATTGATGATCATTGTATATTAAACTTGAGCATTCACTTAAAGCAGCAGTCCGTAACTTTTGCCGCTCTAGCGGTTAATAAACAGAAGTGCATGCATCTTGCGGATAAACATTGTAGCCGAAGCTACTTCTCTCTGTTTGTCAATGACGAGTCATGCAGGCACTGGGCTACTCCGCAGTGGTAAAGCCCGTACCAGTCTAAAATTTTCTGAATATAAACACTTAATAAATGTGTAGCGTAGTGACTCAGGATAAGACTACAACATGGTTTGGAAAATGGATTCATGATGTTCGCTTATATACATTTTATATAAATCGCAAGAAAAGCCTGGCGTACAACTATACATTATTTAAGCATATTCTCTTCATTAGGATGTTGAAATTGAAACTGTTCAAGTGTCAAGTAATTTTCATTGATAATGTTTCTCCTTTAATCCGATATAAAATTTTATACTGTATCCCTCATAACCGGTAGTATAGCAAGCCTATATGCACGTTTAATTGTTATACTAGTTTGACATGACATAGAAGAAAACGGAAAAGTTTCGATTAGGCTGTCATAATACTCCGTCATCTTGCTCATCTTACGAGTGGACATTTCTCTAAACCCGCCGCTTGTAAAATAGTAGTATCGTTTAATCAACTAGTCTGCTAGTCTCGCGCATCCCTAGTTTTAAGCCATCCTAGACTCCTGTAAAAGTTTCAGGACAGCCTGAATTAGTCAACATGGCATGAGGAGAGAATGCCAGAGGATAGCACAGCACTTTCCAGACAGTGCTCGGTGTATTAATGCAGGTTTAAAACTTTAAGGGGACATTTGCTCAGAAAGACTAAGACCTGTCTGGTACTACAATACACTGCCATTGGTGATTTGTTATATTTTCTATTCTCTTGGTGTTTGAGAAACAAACCTACAATTCAGTATTAATGTACTCCATGGTAGTAGAAATCTCATGACCATTTCATGAACATTATGGTAATCATGCTCTTCTGTCTCTCTAAAGAAATAGGTAGTAGAGCAAAAAGGTTATGTGTTGGAGAGCGGCGGTTGCCCTACAGCGGTGCAGATTGGTGTTCAGGGGGAGAGAGCGATGAAGATGACCCAGGATTCTTCAGTACGTAGTTTCAGTATTTCATTTATTTATTTGTCTATTGTATTTGTAATAAAGTGCATGTAAAGTATACATTAATATTTTTTACCTTAAAAATGTAGGTATGAAACTCTTAACGGTTATTGTGGTCACCTGGTAGCTAGATTTATTATGTAATATCCACATTCAGATCAAGCATTTGTAATAACTTGCAGTATTCTATTGAAGAACTTTTGCATAATTACTAATGCAATCTTTGTGAATTTACGCATTAAACTGGAACTGCTAGGATTCACAAAGTTGTGTACATAACCATACAAGCATTTGACTATCAATCCGTCATTTTAGTTCCTTGATTATAGTGAGTAGTAAGAGTGTAGTACTTTCAGATGTGTTTTAACAGATTTTTCCAAATGCATTCTGTTGTTTTTCCCAAAAATGTGAAAATGCAAAAAGTCTGCAGATTCTTTTTGTGCATGCACATCACTGAATGGAATGATTGGCAAAATGTACCTTATTGTGGCTAATGCTATTTGATAATAACCATAACATTTATTATGTTTTGCACAGACTGTAACTCCACTGACATAAAGCCAGATCCAGGTGCTCTTTCTGCATCTACGCCTACCCACAATACAGTTGGAGGACAAAGCACAACGTCTGAACTGGGGAGTGGGCAGAAACCAGGGTCAAAGGTTGTTTACGTCTTCACCACAGAGATGGCCAACAAGTAAATATATTCTTGTTTGTTCATTTTTTTATTTAATATTTGTTGTCTTATTAGAATTGTGAATGTGTGCTAACAGACCTAAACAGGATGCCCTCAGGTGCACTGCTAAACTGCAGTTGTTTTGTGAAATCATAGTGTCAAGGTTTTGTCAGTTCAAAGAAGCAAATCCCACTATCGCTCTTTCGCATTTCCTTTTTGCTGAGCTAAGAAATGTCTAAAAGTAGTAGTGGTAAAAGATGAAAGTGTTTGAGCACTGACAGCAGCATGTTTGCTTAAACTAGACCCTCAGATGGCCAGATATTAGGTGACAGGAGCTTTCAGACGTTCTGTGATCATAAGAAGAGTCTCCCACAGAGCAATGCCATTACTGCTCTGACATCACACTAGATGGTACTGAGCCCAGTGTCAAATTCTTCTGACTGTTTGTCCATCTTCTTGACCTGTTGTTGTAAATGTGGATAGGGTCTGCTCTGCTGCATGGACATTAACAGTACCCATTATTAGTTTAAGTGGTGAGAGTGTTCTAAATAATAAAGCTGAATTGTGTAATTTCTGTGACACTATCATCACCGAACAGAATAGCAAAAAGTCCTCAAATTGGTTGAGCCAATGTCGCTGTGTTGTGACTATTTGGGATGCTTAAACAGAGCAATGATATGATAGTGCCACAGATTCAGAATGCTTAATTTTCAAGAAAATCAACGAACAAATTATTTAGTTGTTTTTACACATTAAACTGGTATTGGTGATTTTAACAAAAATGACTTGCTTTAAAAAAAATTAGACATGAAAAGTTCCTCAGAGAAGACATTTATTTTTCATCAGTGCAGTTATACAAAGCTTTGACTATGACTCTTTTCTTCCCATCTCAGGGCAGCAGATGCAGTCATAACGGGGCATGTAGAAAACATCATCACTTACCACATGAATAATATCTCTAACGGCAAGGGTGGAAAGCCCCAGCTCCCCCTGGTAAGAAAGGACATCAAAGAATTGTGTTTGCTATAAATGTCATGATTTTCACAGACACATTGTAAACGTTTTTTTCTTTTCTTTTTTTCTTTTCATGTGTCTGTTTTAGAACAATCAGATTGGGTCCCTCAGAAGTGACACTAAACAACAGGGAGTTCCATCCCAGCAACAGCCCTCATCTCTCTCCAGTGATCAGAACCACCAAGCAGCCTCTAAAGTAGCGCAGTCAGGCCAGCAGCAACAACCTCAAGCGCAACCCACCCAACCTCAGCAACCAACCCAGGGGGCAAAACCAACAAGCCTCCCTCCAGACAATGCACCTTCAGCTGGTATGGACTCTAAGAGCCTCCCTAGCAGTAGCCCACAGGATGGTGCTGGATCCCATGATGGTAGCAACTCTGCAGGGACACCTGGTAGCCAGGCCTCCAACCAGCCTCCCAATGCTGGCCCTCAACAGAGCTTCCCATCCCTAGATCTACCTAAAGGGGCAGATGCTAAGCTCACAGCGCAACACCACCAGCAGCTGGCTCATGAAATCATGTCTAGCATGGGGGACAACTCTGAGGGGCTTTCCCAAGAGCAACTTGAACACCGGGAACGTTCTTTGCAGACTTTACGTGATATACAGCGAATGCTCTTTCCAGACGACAAGGACATGGCTTCGATGGGCCAAGGAAACATGGTTGGACCTCCACCCAATTCTGCAATGATGGAAGGAGGGCCCAAGAAACCAGAACAAGGGCCTCTCCAAGCCATGATGGCTCAGTCACAAAGCCTTGGGAAGCCAGGTGGTCCAGGAGGACCACGTCCTGATGGGCCTCCCTTTGGTCCACCTGGTCCTAGGGACATGCCCTTTTCTCCAGATGATCTTGGACCCCCGCCACCAGGTCCAGGACCTATGAACTCGCATCCTGGTGGAGAGCATGGAGACCATATGACTCCAGAGCAGATAGCCTGGCTAAAACTGCAGCAAGAGTTCTATGAGGAGAAGAAGCGCAAGCAGGAACAAATGCAGCACAGACCAATGGGAGACATGATGCTCCATCAGGGTGGACCTAGAGGAATGATGCGAGGCCCACCACCACCCTACCAGATGAATCCTGGAGAGGTGTGGGGCCCTGGTGGCCCTGAACCATTCCCTGACCAGATGAACATGGGCCCCAGAGGGATGCATCCACACATGCAGAGGATGCCTGGCTTCCCAGGTATGATGAACCCTGATATGGATGGAGGGCCCAATGCTATGCCCAGACCTGGAATGAACTGGCCTGATGATATGCCCAAAATGAGTGATGGGAGGGGATTCCCTCCTGGCCAAGGCATGTTTGGAGGTCCGGGTGGAAGAGTGGAAAGATTCCCCAATCCTCAGTCTGTACAGGAAGCTATGTTCCATCAAGGTATGGGTGATAAGCAAGGCATGGGTCTTACACCTGGCATGATGATGGAGATGAATCGAATGATGGGTAATCAAAGACCCATGGAGCCTGGAAATGGAGGTGGCATGATGTTTCCCAGAATGCCAGTTGATGGTCCAATGAGCCCCTCCTCAAGAATGGAGTTTGTGAAAGGTCTTGGTCGAGACATGGGTGAATTTGGCATGGGGCCTGGTAACCTCAATGTAAACATGGGCCCTAGCCCTCAGATGATGCCCCCTAAGATGAGAGATCCACCAATGAATCTTAGTCCAGAGGAAATTATGAAGATGAGGCAAGGTGGAGGTCCAATGCCTGAGAATGTGATTTCTTCACAGAGAATGATGCAGGGGCCTCCTTTCCCTGACCAGCCCCATCCAGGAGACCTCAACATGGGACCCAACCGACAGTTCCCTGGCATGGGTCCCCAAGGCCCTGGAAATCCCAGAGGTCCCAGAGGCGAGCCACCCTTTCTACCTGACCAAAGAGGTAATGTGGGTGGAAATGGACGTCTTAGTCATATGCCTCCTTTACCACCAAACCAGGCTCCCAACAGCTCAGGGCTTCCGCCCGGCCAGAGGAATATGAGTCGCAAGCCCTCAGATCTGAATGTCCAGTCTGGCCCCGCTAACTCGCCCAATGTCAACCCGCTAAAGTCACCAACACTGCGGCAGGTCCAGTCTCCAATGCTGGGCTCACCATCAGGTAACCTCAAGTCTCCACAGACACCGTCCCAGCTGGCTGGTATGCTTAGTGGGCCTTCAGCTGCAGCAGTAGCAGCAGCGGCAGCCATTAAATCTCCTCCTATGATGGGCTCAGCAGGGGCATCACCCGTCCATATGAAGTCACCCTCGCTCCCTGCTCCCTCCCCCGGCTGGACGTCATCACCCAAGCCACCCATGCAAAGCCCAGGAATCCCTCAGAACAACAAACCTCCCCTTAGCATGACGTCACCAAATATGATGGGCAGTGTAGAGCAAGGTAAAATAAAAATTCTTGCCTCCTTTATTGACCATTGTGAATATTGTATAGGTTTACTTTTTAGTAAATGTTCATACGCCATATTTTTTGTGGATGCAGAAACTTTGAAAGGCTCTTTCTGTTTTCATGTGGTCCCAATTATTCCTGCTAATACTGTTACAGCAGGACTGTTTTAGTAATGTTTTTGTAGCAGCTAAGAGATGTCAAATAAAAGGTCATTGGTAAAAGCTCTTCATCCTTCCATTTCTCTCCTCTTAACCTCTTCTCCTGTTCTCAGGTGGTAATCCTCCTCCCTCAGCTCCTCCATCCAGTAGTTCCTCCAGTCAACCAGGTGGTATGAATGTGCAAGGAAGTCTTCCATCCAGCAGCCCCTACACAATGCCCCCAGAGCCAACGCTATCCCAAAATCCTCTTTCCATCATGATGTCCCGCATGTCCAAGTTTGCCATGCCCAGTTCTACACCTCTCTACCATGATGCAATCAAAACCGTGGCCAGCTCTGATGATGACTCGCCGCCTGCTCGATCGCCAAACCTGCCATCTATGAACAACAGCATGCCCGGTAAAGTCTATAGGAGTTAATGAATATGCGGTAGCATTATCTGTGTCATTTCCTGGAGGACTTTTCCACTAAATCACAATCTTTTTGTTCTCTTTATAGGTATGGGTGTGAACCATCACCCAGGTCATCCTCGAATGATGACGCCTAACTCTTCTGGCCCCATGCCTTCCCTTAGCCCAATGGGGATGAACACTATGGGCTCCCAGCCACTTTCCCATGGCATGCCAAACCAGATGCCCTCGCCCAATCCCATGGGCCCTAATATGCCTCCTCATTCTGGGCCTATGGGTCCAGGCATGATGCCTCATGGTATTATGATGAACCCAGTCTCACAAGATCCTGGCATGGTCAACAACCAGATGATGTCACAGGGACGTATGGGTCTTCCTCACCGAGGACAGGGCTTCCCCCCTGGACAATCACCTCCACAACAGATCCCCTTCCCTCACAATGGTCCTGGGCACCAAGGTGGCTTTCCTCATGGGATGGGTTTCCAAGGAGAAGGGGGCCCACTGAGCAGGATGAGCAATATGCCTCATGGACCTGGCGGTGAGCCAGTTATGTGTAAACCTAATACTCCAGGAGGCCAGGAGTTTAATAACATGCCTGGTGTCTTCAATGATTCGGATCTACACGAGGTCATGCGACCAGGTGCGTCAGGTATCCCTGAGTTTGACCTCTCTCGAATTATCCCTTCAGAGAAGCCCAGCCAAACTCTATCCTACTTTCCTCGTGGTGGGGATGCCCCTGGTGGGAAGCCACCACACCCGTCTGGCCCACCTGGCTTTCCCCAAATGCAGGGGATGATGGGTGAGAGCAACCCAAGGATGGGCCTCCCCATGCAGGGAATGGGTGGTCCTCCTGGCCCTGGACATATGGGACCACAGGACATGCCCATGGGTAATCCAGGCCACAACCCTATGAGACCCCCAGGTTTCATGGGTCAGGGTATGATGGGGCCTCAGCACCGGATGTTGTCTCCTGGCCAGCAGCCAGGAATGATGGGGGGCCCTGGAATGATGCAGGGAAAGGAAAGGCCGATGTATAACCACCCTGGCCCTGTAGGCTCTCCTAACATGATGATGTCACTACAAGGGATGAGCGGTCCTCAGCAGACTATGATGATGCCCTCTCAGATGAGGCCTCGAGGAATGGCAGCAGATATGGGCATGGGATTTAACCCTGGACCAGGGAACCCTGGGAATTTAATGTTTTGAGCCTCCATTACAGTTATTAACAATCGAGAAACTGTGTAACCTGTGAAATAGCAACCTTCGTAATGAAATACAAAAAGAAACTGTTCTTAAGCAGATATGTATGGAAACCAGGACATTTTTTGTGCACATACACACCCTGACACCTGGTTAGAACAAGGTTTATAGCTTACACAGCGATGGGTATCCATCGCAAACACATAGATGTGTTCACAGGGAATCTTCTCCAATGGTAAAGTCATTTAACAGGTGGAAGTGCGAGAAGCTAATTGTGCTTTCCTCAGAGTTGGGCTCAGGTCTGGCACCATTTGGAAGGTACTTTTTCTCTAACTTGGGAATGTATATGGAATTTACAAGACTGACTCGTGTCAAGGATATTTGCTTGACATTGTGGCATGATGCCACATATAAGTCTACAGCAAACCAAGTATGAACGTTTAGGGGCTTCATTGTACTTTTATACATGGGTGGAAACCAATAAAGATTGTTGAAAAAAAAAAAAAAAGTCCAAGAACTGAAAGAACAGACATGAAAATGGAAAAGTCAAGGAACATTTTGTCACAAGGTGCACCGTCTTGGCTATATGTTTACATCTCATCGCATCACTTCCCTCCAAACAGGAAATGCTCTTTATATGTGTGTACTGTACTTGTGTTGTTAAAGGGATTCTACCAGTGATTTCTATAGTTTTTTTTTTCCATCTTCATTTGTAAAGGGGGGATTGAGGTGGTTGTTTGTGGACAGTAGGTGACACAACAGCACCACAAAATACTGTGTACTGTGGTGCGTACAGAATATTTTAAATTTAATTTTCTTTGCTACTCCAGTGTATGATAAAACCAAACTAAGACCTCATACAGATCATAGTATTATTAAAAAAAAAGCACAAACAAGAATTAACTGTAAAGAATAAAGTGTTTTCTTTTCTCCTTTTTTTAATTGTAGAAAAAAACACTTTGACCGTAAGTAGGAGCAGTAATCAGATTTATGCAGTGTGGTCTCCCGTTCCTGTTTTAGAAACTTCTGTAAGCTGGTCTGGGTACAGGTGAGGGTGACTCTGGAGGGGTGTTTTTGAACCCCGTAAACCAGCACTCAGTTCTGCAGTGACGCTCAGGCTACTGTCTGCATATCCGTGTCTGTTTCGACAAGGACTGTCGCTGTTTGCCACCACTGCGGAATACATTGAAAAGATTTTTTTTTTTTTTTTAATTGCTTGGCTGTGTACAGCTATACAGTGCGGCGCTGACAACATCAGAGCTACTGGAAAGTGGGCTTTCTTTTCTTGGTTCTTTTTTTGTAGAAAACAAATGATTATTAAAACAAAAACAGAAAAAAAGCTAATAGGTTGTCCTCTTGTCCCTGCCCCTCCTGTGTTGATGCTCGTCATGTGTAACTCCATTGAATTTGGTACTGAACCACTTCCTAAGACTGGGCTGTGGTGTTGGACGACAAATAAAATATATTGTTTGGTATAAAGAGTCTCAATGCCTTTGTGTATATCTCATGGCTCTTTATGGTCTTCCTATGCCCCCTAGTGGGATTGTAGGGTATTAAAATTTGACTACCAGTTGCACAAAACCAATAAGACATGATTTTTGTGATCTGTTATGGTTTGTATTTAATCATGTTTTCTTTAGGATTGAGCTAGGATGTAACATTTCATCCATTTTAGAAGTGGTGTAGCAAGTGTTTATGATCTAGTCTGGTACTAAAAGGTTTTAAGTTGTAATGTAAATTCCACAAAGTGACCCTTTTTTGAGCAATGCATTTAACATGTAATAAGCAAACTTCTGGTTGCTTTGGATAAAACCATCAGGTAAATAATGAATTTGTGATTACTTATGTTCCCAGCTGAATTTACACTTTGTTTTGAAAAATTGTGTAATTCAAAGCAATGGTTTTAATATGGTAACTTTGCAAACTACACTTTTATATAATTAAAAAAATAATCAATTTATTTTACAATGTTATATGTTAAAATTCACCATCTACAGATTCTATATAGCCAGCTTATGGATACAGGGCAGTCATGGCCTAATGGTAGGACTCAGACTTGTAACCCTAAGGTTGTCGGTTTGATTCTCAAAAACGGCAGGAAAATGCAGCTGGGGAAGTGAATGAACACAGTGCTCTCTTCCACCCTCAAAACGCATGACTGAGCTCAGCTGCCCTTGAGCAAGGCACCTAACCCCCAATCGATCCCCGGGTGCTGCAGTAAATGCCTGCCCGATGCTCCGGGTGCGTGTGTCCAGCATCTGTGATGCGACTCTATTGGAGAAAAATGGGTAAGTTTACCAATACTGGGTGAGCACATGCAGTGAACCCTGAAGAAAAGTTATAAACTTGCTTAAAATTGACATTTATCTCTGCGTGTTTTAATTCAGATATTAGCCATGTTGTAAATGGAAATATTTTGCCTTTTAATTTCAATTGTAATATTTCAGGTAAATTCTTTAGTTGAATATACAGGGAATTCATGCTTGGCTGATCATGGCTTGAATCTGTGCCGGAAGCGGACCAGTCCTATTCTATCTTCAGTTGCTTTTTCCCCAAGTTCCTTCAACACGGATGTTTGTTGTGGTGCTATGAGCCAACACTTTCCACTGCAGGGATAATTTTAGCTGAGATTGTTTAACAGCTGCTGCAAGTGGACTAGCTCACTTGTTTGGTCCCTATTTATCTGAGCACAAAAATGTAAAGCACTTCAGTGTCAGGATGTCAGCACATGACCTATTAGCTTACACCAAGCGCTCTGATGAGAGCGAGTCTTGCTCAACACACCACTGACTAGCATGATATTGTAGTGGAGAGTTATTGCGCCATCTTGTGGTAGCGATGGCACGATTTGTTGGATGTAGTTTGACATAATAGACCTTATTCATAGCAGCGCCATTTTTAACAGGAATGAAAACGAGGCTGTGAGGGATAGACTCACTTTTCAGTGAGTTGTACTGTTATTTAACGTGTTTTTGGGTGGTTCTGCAGACGAAACACTGACCAAGAGATTTCAGTAGACAAAAGAACTGCAGGTATAAGTTACCTAGGAGCGGTTTTACAGTGGATGCTGTTGAAAACACGGTAAGTCTATCCGTCACAGCCTCGCTTTCATACCTGTCATGGCCCTGCTCTGAACAAGGTCTATGCCAAGTTTTTATTATTATTATTATTATTATTATTATTACTATATGGATGTATTGTTCTGATGGATTTTATTCCAAAACATTATTTTAAAAAAAGAAATCACCCATGCTTGTTAAACTAAATTCATCGTATGCTGGCAATTTTAGATTTTGCAACATTTATCTTTACTTTATTGTACAGTAATAACATTAAACAATCTTTTTTTTTTTTTTTTTTTTACAAATTTAGGATAACAAATAGAACATAAAAGTTAAAATGAAAACGTTGTTTTACATTATTTTTTCATTCATATTTTCAGGCATAATATGTACAATTGGGTTTAGTTGAAGATCTCTTCACCCAGATTTTCACAATTTAAATCACTCTTTCGCTGTTTATCGAATTAGATGGAATTGTTTCTGCAGAGCTGGACTTTTATGACAGTCTCACATATATTCACAGTAATGTTTCCTTTTTAGCAGTATTATTACATGTCACAATTGTCTCACACAATCAAAAGGGTTTGCGCAGTCACAGTCTGTGTCAGACAGTTAGTTCTACATCTATTTTCCATTTAAGAACTGCTTTTGACCAAGATGTGTCACGTTCCTTCTCTCATCAGCAGTCCAGAATGTTAACATGCTGCTCAGATCAGCAAATATATTATCAAGTATACCATAAACATCAAGAAATCACCTATAACATCTCATTTGGGAAAAAAAAAGTCAGTGAAAACATCTCAATAGTGCATTACTGTTCTAGTGCATTATTGGTTAACTTCAAAGTGAAACTGTGGTGTAGTCAACAAATTCAGAGAGGAAAAAGTAGGCAAAGACAAAATTTCCAATGCACAAGTCAAAATACAGTCAACGAAAGTCGCATTGTTCGTAGTAAGACCGGGAACATGTATACAGAATTCATGTTGACTTTTCAAAAGTTGAATGATTCTCTGTATATGCATCACTCCACTCTCATTATGCATTTGTGCAAACATGTGAACTGACATTCTGTCTCAGTCTTTTCGACAGGAATAACGTAGACAAGTTCTTGCAAGTGCAAAATCAAAGCATGTTTATAGTCACAGTAGAGTAGACAACCCTCTTCTAGATGTGATTGGTCGGTGCTATACTGCAAGGTCGTCCGGTCTCATGCGGCTGCTGGTCCCGCTGCTCTTGCTAAACCTTCGCTTGTCCTCATCAAATTCGCTGCTTAGAAATGAAGGCGAGGCGCATGAGTTGGGCGTCTCTGTAGGTGCTTGTGAGAAGCTCAAGAAGTTGACCCCTAGGTAATCTTGACCCCGGTGGCGCTCGGTAACCATGTTTGCCGAGTTCTGTTGGTGCACCAGTCGGTCGTGAAACGGCGGACATGTTGGATGTACAAGCGAGTGTGCGTGTGTCTGTATAGTAGGGGAAGACGGTGGCGACGTCAGGCACTGGTTGAAGTCGGGAGGTGGAGTGCAGGCTCGGTTTGGCGTGGACGGGTTTGGTGAGACTGCAGCCACGGTGGACGGCGTGATCGGTCGTTGTTTGGAAGTCTTATAATCGTGTAACCACCTCTTGCACTGCTTCCACGCCAAATGATACAGTTCCACGATACTGAGAAACAGAGACACGGCGGCCACCGCCAGCATGAACACGATGAACACGTTCTTCTCCGTAGGTCTTGAGATGTAGCAGTTGACCGCATGTGGACACGGAGGGGCCTTACACACGTAGAGCGCGTTCAGGAAGACTCCGTAGATCAGATACTGGACTATGATGAAGACCACCTCCATTACGAAGCGGATGAGGATACTAAGCACGTAAGTTTGTAGCAAAGCACCCTTCAATCGCACCTTCCCACCTCCACCTTCATCCTCTTTCCCACAGTCCTTGTCTTTTTCAGGGTACTTCTCTCCATCTCCGTCTCTCTGTGCTCCATCTTCCTGCTCTTTCCGCTTCTTCTCCTCGCTGCGGACGCTGTGCATCGCGTGTCCCATGTAGATGAGAGACGGTGTGGACACGAACACTATCTGGAGCACCCAGTAGCGTATATGCGCGATGGGAAACGCTCGGTCGTAACAAACGTTCTCACAGCCGGGCTGCTCCGTGTCGCAGGTGAAGTCTTCCTGCTCGTCGCCCCACGAGGACTCGGCAGCAGTTCCCAGGACCAGGATCCGGAAGATGAAAAGAATGGTGAGCCACACCTTTCCCACCGAGGTGGAATGCTCCTGGACTTCTTCTAGAAAGTTCCCCAGCAGACTCCAGTCAGCCATGGCTACTCAGAAGAGCCTGAGAAAAAGAGGTAGTGTGAAATGAAGGGAGCGGAATGGCATCCCATACTCATACTATTTCTGTCAAATTAGGATATGGGAAAAATAATACTGGTAGTACTATTCTAAAACAAGGACAAAGATGTCAAACATGCAGAGACTGTATATTTAGGTTGTGTTTGTGTTCTTCGAGACAAACTTTTCCCACACACTCAAGTGCTGGGAGTCTGGGAAAAGGAGGCAAAAGAATTTAAGGAACCTACAGCTAAAAATAAGATAAGCCGCCGATATTTAGTGGAATTAGTTTTTTCTGGGTTGGACTGTTTCCTGTTATCATTCTAAAGCCATATGTATATTTGCTCATAGTAACATTCCCAATTAATGAAATTATTTTGGCATATTAAAATCCAAGACTTTAGCACAATATTTAAAAATAGTAGAATTAAGTCCCAACTCAGCTGCTAAAGCTTATCAAATTGAAATGTCATGGGAAAAGTTCCATTTGTCCTTTAGGGCAGGGTGTTGCTGGACAAACATCATGTGTATTGTGTAGCATTTTTGACTTAGTCTCTCTGTTCCGTCCTTTTATACCAATTACCAATTATTCAGTGTAACAATGTTTCTCTCTCTCTCTCTCTCTCTCTCTCTCTCTCTCTCTCTCTCTCAATCTGAAGTTTAGCGTCAGAGTCTCAGTCCTCCAGAGGGTTTATGGAAAGAGGGAGCCTAAAATACTCTCATCATTTGAACATGAGAACTTGGGTAAGACTGTGTGTGTTTAAGGAGCAGTTTGTCTGTGGGAAGCATTGAAAAGTATGACACTCTGTGTAAACACACCTTATTTTTACACAGAGGTTTTCAGTCTTTATCGGCTGGCTCCACTAATGCTAACCACACACAGAATGGACTTATTGCTTTATGACTGGTTTGGCTAACAAGTTTTGATTTGTCTCTTAACAGCTTCATACTTTATAGACAGCCATTTATTTTCTTTATTTTATTATAACACCTGGCATCCTTTCATTTATTATGCCTGAACATAATTATATTATTCTGTAATACATGATGATTTTTCATTTGTGGCATTGAGAGGTCAAATCTATTTGTGTATAATGGCCTCAAGATAATTTTAATTAAAATTAGATGTTTTTTTATTTATTAATAAGTGGTAAAATGTAGTCATCTGGTCATTATCCCAGAATAAACCCCTTTAGGGTGATAGAAGACCTGATCTCAACCCTGACATATGTTTCTCTCTCAATAATTACCAAATAAATCTGATATGTTCAGATTTATTGTTATATATTCAGAGCTTATATAATTATTTCCTGTTTGCTATATGTATTATAATGTTAACAAATACCAGGAAGGGCAGTTTGGCATCAGATGTGGGAACCACGTCTTTAAAGACAGACTGAATGTGGTGGAGCCTCTATATAAGTGTGTCTCGCTCCCCTCCCCTTTAAGGAAACAATCTTAAACAATATAATTTCCCTCTTACAAGGCACTTGAAAGGAAACTGACTGGGTTCAAGTCACTGGGGCCAAAGAGGTTAACGGCACACTTAAAAGACTGTGTGTGTATTCAGTCATTCAGCTCAAATGTTTATATAATGTTAGTTATATTTATTTAATTTTTAATATATGTTATATTTAATTTAATTTATTTTTTTATTTTGTTAGAATAATATAATACAATATAGAAGTTATATTTAATTTTTAAATATAAAAATTGTATTATTTTTTTTAGAATAATATAATATAATAAATTAAATTAATAAATTAATCATTTTAAAATGAAAACAATCAAAATAAAGCAAAAATGTTAATATTTGCAATATTCTAAATATGAAATATTTTACCTGCATGTCATTTGATTATTAAAATCAGAAAACCATGAACATTGAGATCTGTTGTTAAAATTTCAAATTTTAAACTTAGGGTGTATTTCAGCTTTGTCAAATGTCTGGGATATGATGTGATACGATATGATAAATGAAATATTAAATGTTACGATATATGATATGTGATATATGATATGATATTCAGTTAAATTCAATTCACATTTATTTGTGTAACGCTTCTCACAAAACATGCATTTTCTGTAAAGCTGCTTTGAAACGATATGTGTCTGCATTACAATTTTGAGTAATCTGCTATCAGAGGTGACTGTCTATGTATTTCAGAAATATACATTATACTAATCACGTAGTTAGCTAACAATGTATTAATTTAAAGGTATAGCGGAGGATTTTTTACTTCCGGGTGGATCACCTATACTATTGGTCCTCCTAATTGTCAATCATTCTGGTGAATCAATCAAACTTTTCAAAAAGTGGAGAGGGCGGGTCTTATCTAAAATTCAGAAAGATCCTCCGCTATACCTTTAAGGCAGAATTAATACATTGTTAGCTAACTGTGTGACATTATATGATGTATGATATACTGTGTGATATGATATGATGTGATATTTAATGTGACGGTTCAATGTCTTTTTATTGGCACTGGGAAGGTGCTGTAACAAAATCTTCAATCATCTTAGCTGTATTTATTTTTGCCAAGTTATCTTAATGTGTTTAAGTAAGTAAAGTAAATGATCTGTCCATATCAACCTAATTGAAGCTTATGCAAACCAGTCATTTACCTGTGGGTTTTGTTGCAGGGATGTTTTTAGGTGATTCAAAAAGTAGCCCATGGGTCAGCAAACTGTACATCAGCAGTGTACTGTATGTTAACATTTCTCAGCGCTATTTCTGGGTCAGTGAAACTTTCAGGAGGAAGGTGGCGAGACCTACTCCCTTCTCCACTTGTTTACCCGAGGAAAGGAGAACAATGTGGGAGTTTTTTTTTGTTTTAGCGGCAGGGGCATCTGGAGATAGGAGCTGCTAAACAGCCATCATGAAGAGAACCATGCTCTTCCGGTCTCTGTTTGCCCTGTCTGTGTTTGAGTCAGCACTGTGGCAGACGGCACAATAAAGAAAGCCTGCTGGCTACATAGTTGTGGAATTCAACCTCAATAGCCAGGCAAATGGAGATTCTAAATGTATAAAATACAGTCAAAATCTGAAGTGAATTCAACAGCTAAGCCATTATTGCAAAAATAATCCAGACATGGTGATAAGGAAGGGGTCTTGTATCACTCTGAAGGTGTTTATTTTGTGATAATGTCATGTCAGGATGGCTGTACTTTATCCTGATTGTTTGAGTGACAGAGAAAAAGATTAATTTCACACAAGTAACCAATGACCTTAATGTATTAACTAACATGAACTAACCATGAGCAATACATTTGTTGTTGTATTTGTTAATCTTTGTTAATGTTAGTTAATAAAAATACAACTGTTCATTGTTCATTCATGTTAGTTCAGTGCATTAACTAATGTTAACGAGATTTGAATAAAATATTAGTAAATGTTGAAATGAACATGAACAGAGATTAATAAATGCTGTATAAGTGTAGTTCATTATTAATGTTAATGTAGTTAACTAATGAACCTTATTGTAAAGTGTTACCATTTATTTTTATTTGTTTTATTTATTTGTTATATTTACTTAAATGTTTTGTTTTTTATTAATTTATTGTTTATTTGTATTTAATTATATAATTTTTTTTTGTATTCTGCTAAGCTTCAGATAATTTAGCAATACAACAGAACACTTGGTTGTCATGTTTACTTGTTATAAAGCACATTAAACCTGATATGATCTTAGATTACTGCTCTCACTGAATTCTGCCCATGTAAACCCTTTCCTCTTTATCTGTGCTAATATGTTTTTTTTTTTTTTTTTTAACATTCAAACAAGATATGTCTGTGCTACTGGAAGTGAAATCCTGAAGTTTCCCGATCAGCACAGAGAGGATGAGTATTATATAGTTGATATTCATCTTGCACTGACTCTTTTGCATGATTGTCTTCTCTGTCTGCTCTTCTACCTCTGAACAGATGGACAGTGTCTGGTTTATAGTCCAAAAAATCTATCAGAAGATGAGCTGCAGGAGTGCTTCCAGAAGAGAGAGAGAGTGTGTGTGTGTGTGTGTGTGTGTGTGTGTGTGTGTGTGTGTGTGTGTGTGTGTGTGTGTGTGTGTGTGTGTGTGTGTGTGCATGAGTGTGTGATCAGCCATTTAATGCAGCTGACAGCGTGACTGAAATAACTTGATGACATCTGGAAACTAAGAACAGCAAAAGGAGCAGCAAGGCTAAGCTTTAGAGATTGAGTCCTGCCATCGGATCCTCCCTCACGAGTTCGTTCAAGGCTCCCACTGTGTGTGTCTATGTATTCAGAGATGTTCTCCTGGGAACCATCATGACCCTTCATTACTCAGGCTTTTCCTATTAGTTCCCAGCATGTTCATTTATTAGAGAGACCAAATATTGATCTGCAGCCAAAGTCTGTAAGGTTAGATTAAATTAGATCAGTCAAGCACCTATTGAATTTCATATTCAAAATTCAAAATTCAACTCCTTGAACTCTAATTCAGGAAGGCGTGTGTATATATATGTGTGTGTGTATATATATATATATATATATATATATATATATATATATAATTTATTTTTTTTCCTCTGGCAACAAATAACAGATGTACAAAAAATACCTTTTGTGACTTGAGACCTTTAAGAGAAAGATTTGTCAGAGATATTACTACAGGTTTACAATGTATGAAAGGTCAGCGATACAATCTATAAAAGCTTCTGCATTAAAGGCTTCATCTGCAGTGTTTTATAAAGCAGTAAATCAGGCCAAGCTTTTTCAGCTGTACTGCATCTGCTTAAACTGACAATTAGCAAGAGGATAGAGAAGTTATGTGTGTGAATCTGTAACGGTGTTCATACCTTTAACAGCTGTAGATCTGACAGGTGTCAGTTAAAGATCAGACGGGAGTGTGTTTGTCTCTCTGTAGACTGATGGGTAAAGACTTGGCTGTTTAGTAATAATGCTTGACAGATTCTTGTTCGCTCTGTCTCTTTACCCGAGAACTCTTGCTGTCTCTTCTGCCTTTAGGATGTGGGATTATAGTTGCCAGAACCACTTGGCGGTCTGACAGTCCCAGAGCCTCAGAGACCTCCGAGCTTCAGCAGAAGCTTCACTTTGATATATGGTTCTGCTCGTGTGTTCTCTGTGATTAACGCCTGAGGTCGAGTGTCTCAGATCAAAGATCCACACTGAACAATCTGGAACGGAGTCAGACTGTTGATGCTTTCTTATTGGTGTGGATGTTGAAGAGCTGAAGCAGGTACGTTGACACCTCAGCGTGATACAGGTGATTGAACTAAGCTGCTTCTTTTCCCTGACAGGGTCGAGTTGTGGACACAAGGCCGTTTGCAGACGGATCGCTTCTCGTTCCCTTGTTGTCAGTGTAATCCACAGGCTGATGTTGAAAATGGACTCTTTATTACCCCGGTTGACAAAAAGAAATCTGTCCCCTTCAACGATAAAGCTTGAATTGATGGATGAACCGTTGCAGTTGTTCGGAATCTCTGCTAGGTTTGAGAATGGAAAGATGAATGTCTTTATAGATGGTCAACTCTGTTGTTTC
Organism: Scardinius erythrophthalmus; assembly: GCF_964197995.2. Classification (NCBI taxonomy): domain Eukaryota; kingdom Metazoa; phylum Chordata; class Actinopteri; order Cypriniformes; family Leuciscidae; genus Scardinius; species Scardinius erythrophthalmus. The sequence continues at coordinate 38,396,788 of NC_138223.1, forward strand.
CGCCAAAGAAAGAAACCTTCTTATACATCTAGTGTAAAACAACCTTTAGATGAGTCCTTGTGCTCTCGTTGTCATTTCCAGGGGACGACAGATTACAGACGTGCTGATAACCAGAAACAGCTGCTAGCAGGCCGACCACCGTCATGAACCATCTGGAAGTGCCCTCATACTCAAAGGGCATGTAAAGAAATACCAACAGAGCCGTACCACCTCCTTTCCCTCCCTTTCCTTCTCCACCTCCTTCTACTCCTCCTTCCCCTCTCCTCTCACAATGCTTCACTGCCACTCTATTTTAGTTGGAGGAATATCTCATCATCAGGAAGGAAAGTGAGATTGTATTGAGAAACAATGGGGATTGGACTCAGGCTTGTGGTCTCATGGTAATTATTCGGAGCTCTAGAAGTTTCATGCGACTTGTTGCTTTCAGCTTTACTTTAATATGTGCAAAATCCAGCAAAACCAAGTAGGCAGATATTTGTGAAGTTTTATTCCTCGGTTTTATCATAGACTATCATGCACTCTTTTTGAAAGATTATACTCATCCATTATACAGTATTTTATAGCAACACATTTTTTAGGTTCAAAATTCTTCAAATTTAACACACAGTTCATAGAAATTCCCTGCAATTTCGTCTGCATCTCTGATCACACAGTGATTGAAAATTCATTTGCATTTACTTACGTTTTATACCTGTGGTCTCTGAAAAATGCTGTACCTTTTTTTTTTTTTTTTAATGAAGTATCTTATGCTCACCAAGGCTGCACTTATTTATTCAAAATATTGTGATTTTTTTTTACAATTTAAAATAACAGTTTCTATTTGAATATATTTTAAACTGTAATTTATTCCTGTGATGTCACAGCTGACTTTTCAGCATCATTGCTCCAGTCTTCAGTGTCACATGATCCTTCAGAAATCATTCTAATATGCTGATTTGCTGTCTAACATTTTGAAACAGAAATGTCTTAACTGTCATCTTTGATCAATTTAATGCATTCTTGCATGAATGGTAGTTAGTAAGAAAAAAAAACTTTGTATGGGGATTGTTTTAAGCATATCATCAAGCTGATTTTTGTTTATAATCATCAGTATAATCAAGATTAAGAAAACCCATCAAGTATCAACGTGATTTCAATACACGCCAAGCTATTCAAAGTGCCTTCTGGTCTCTAAAATCAAGCTCAAATGAAATTACGAGGATTTTGACCGCTGAATGTCGGACATACTGTACGTGTTTTGTCCGTCATTAGAAGGGCAGCATTGCATTACGCAACTGACAGGTTGTAGTTTACTGTGGCTATGTGCATGCTCAGTTTTTTCTGACATTTGTCCAAAATCGTATGTTATAAAAGTTCTACGCACTTACGATTTAAGGCAGTATTGGATGTGACTCGACGACAAATGCTATCTTCTCTGCTCCTCAAATACATAAAACATATTAGCCTTTATATATACATTGTTTCTTGAGTAAAGAAAACTCTGTACTCATTCAAACAAAGTTCTTTATTTATCCTTGCATTGCAAACAAGCAGAGACGGTTGTGACTAGTAATGCTACCTCTATCAGATTGTGCTACCAACACAATATTTGCATTGTTTTAAGAGTAGGGGTAGGTATGGACGTTAATAAAGCCTCAAAGCACATGAATTTGATGCTGGTAGCACAATCTTATAGGTACTATTTTCGAATACTATCTAATTGAGCTACCTACTGTTTTAAATGGGCGTTAGCACAATCTGAGCGGGTAGCACACGACAGTTTGAGGATCCAATGGAGCAACGAGGTTTAGTCACAAGCTCTTACTAATACGTTTCATTGGTTATATATGTGCAAAACCCACAGACAGACGTAAAGAGTGACCAATAAAAATTATTTATGGAAAACAAATTTTAGAAAATAATGAAGATACAAGTTTTCTGAACTATATTTTAAATTTTGTTAATTCCTATAGAAAATGTCTTAAAGTGTTTTAGAGTGTAATTATAATAATAATTTTAAAATAAATATATATTTCTCCTTATTGTAATTGTTTATAACATGTTTATATCATCTGGTCATGCCGATGCATAAATCCGGCCCTGTCTCTAACAGAACATATTTATTCATCCATTACAAAGCCATTACAATTACAGTGCTTCTCATTTCCTCCCTCACAACCTTTTAAAAAGTAAGATGGCACACTACCAGCTCGACAACAAATATCTCTTTTATAATCCTTCACTTTTATGAGCGATGCAGGCACATGACGCTTCCTCAGACATGATATTGGCAATGGGACATTGAAGAGACCCACCATGTGACCAAACTAGCTTTGGGCCACTGTTGAGTTTCATCAGTCTGGAGTTTGGTTTCTTTGTTTCTGTTTCTGACACTCACAGTGAAATGTATTTATATCAGTCTTCAGGAATGCGAACTCTAATCAATCATTTTATAAATCACATATGTGTTATTAAGAATATAAGTGTGCTTGTCCTTGCAAAAATTGTGGGTCATTATGCTATGGCATTGTGGGTGGTTGCTAGAGCATTGCTGTGCAGTTAATATGATGTTCTTGGTTGTTGCCAGCCAGGGTGGTTTAAATTGTTTCTAGGGTGTTGCTATGGCCAAGTCAAAAGAGCTGACTAAACGCCTTTGCTATTCCATGTACGATTGCATTGAAAAGTTTTTAATCTCTAATCGTAATATGAGCAATAGAATGAGCGAGGCTTGCCTTTATAAACACAACTAATAATACAAACCAATGTTGCTTGTGTTCCCTAATAGAGCTGCTCAGGGTGCAGGAATCACTCAAGGGAAAGTGTGACTGTGGCACTTGAAGTTGTCATCAACACCACTGTGACCCACGGCACTCTCTCATCAGCCCTGCATACAGGGGCAGAGATAAAATGCCTTTCTCTTCATTTAGCCCAGCCACAGGATCGTGTGAAGAGAATCATCCATGTGCCTAAACCAAGTCTGAAACAAGGTCAGTGAGGGGTAAAAATGATAATATGGACCAATGCTATATATTGCTCAAACAGCTAAAGGTCAACAGTGGCTTTTCTCTGCTCTAATTTCACCTCATGTATTCATTAAACTTAAGAAGACAATGGCACTTTAAGTTATATCAATTGTATCTCAACCTTTGGAAATCATTGCATGGACCATTGTAAGGATGGTGACCTGCCCTGACCCCTTACATTTTACCCTCCTAGACAGCGTTAATCCACCTGATGATCGCGCATGAAAAGACACACTTTTCCTTTATTTATTGCTTGTATGCTTCTGTCACTCATATTGACCTTTATTGTTGTCCTAACAGCCGAGCGGATTATTACGCAAAAGGCCTCTGCAAACATTCTCAAAAGCCAAACAAAACATTGGCAATGTTCAAAGTGATATTGTGGCTTTTTTCTACATAGACAAAAAAAGCAGAACAACCTCTTGGTGTCTGTCTCCGTCTCCTCTTGTGTTCTGGTGTCAAAGCTCATTTTCTTGTTCACCCTTTGGAAACAATGGAGAAAAGATGGCAGCTTTACACACTCAGCAAAAAATATTTTTCGAAATTCGAATTCATCACAATGGTTGTGCTGATACCTTAGACTCCTTTCAAATTTGACATTCAGACTCAGCTTTAAGATTACGGGGGGCAGAGGTTAAAAAAATATATATTAGGCAGACATCTGCAAAAAAAAAGATGCTAAAGCTTTTCTCAGAACTAACGGAGATATTTTTATCGGATGTGTGAATAATGTCATTTCAAGCAGAAGGAAGTATCCAAAAAATGTGTTATTTCCTGTAGATATACAGTACAGACCTATTATTATGTACTTTTTATTTTTTTGTGTGTTTTGCTTTGATAGTGTGCTTGTGCTACTTTTCTTTTAAATAAATATCTTGTTGTGCTTAAGTGTGGCAATTTTTTTAAATATCTTTACTATGTTTTTCTTGCATGAAAAATGAAAACAAATCTCATGGCTTTGTAGTCAGCTAAAACGGCAATGAAGGTGTGAAAATTGCATCTAGACAGGAACTTACGGAAGAATTGGTTTTAATCGTTCAAGTGCCGTTTTTTCGCACATATGATACATGGGGGTGTGAAACTAATCACGATGCTAAAATCACCTCTATCTCTTTTTATAGGGAGCCGCAAAGCTGCAGAATGCTAGCAAGTGATAAAGACACCCTGTGCATCAGGGTTATCGCCTGAGAGAGAGTGGACCCTTCTACAACCTGGTGTTAGAGACCGGTCTGACTACATCCTGACAGAATCCTGGCTGAGAGAAAGAGCCAGACAACCAGACGTTCCTACACGCCAATGACAGTTGCATGCATTTAATTGGTTAGTAGAGTTCCTGTAGATTTCCAAATTAACTAGATTCAACTGTCAGTGACTCAGCATAATCCAGCACAATTCTTCAAAACTAATGTACAGTTACATTTAGCTGTTGCCTGAGCCATGCATTAACAACAATGTATTGTAGACAGTTTTATTGACCAAATGATGAAGTCCGGCATACTTCACCAGAGAGAAGTCTGTTGTTTCACTGGAATATTACGAGGTCAATAAAAAAAAAAAGAAAAAAAAAAAAGAAGAAACATCCATAGATGTTTGAATGAATTTTCATTCCATGCCGACTTTAAGTAAAGCATGAAGAAAAAAGCACTCAATAAATACTCAATGAACTCTACTTTGAATCGATGGTTGATTGTCAAGATGATTTCCCCTTTTTTAACCTCCTTAGACAATCCATGTTCTTTACTTTTTAGGGCCATTGGATTCGGTCTTTTAGTACTTGTGACCACTCTACCTTCCGTCTTTCTATTGTATTGCCATAGGCCTTTCTTTCCTCTTGCTGTACCCTAACCAACGTGTACACACACAGTCTCATATCCATTTCCGTAGAGACTGGACAGAACAATTGATCACCTTTTCTCCACCCTTTCTCCTGCCAATTCACTATCGTATGTGATGCATTAAAGGCCAAAGAAAGCTGGGACTCTTGGTCAGGGTGTGGTTAGATAGCTGTTTGTTACCATACTTCCAGGAAAATAACTATTTTAAACCCTAATGCTATGTATGTGGACACCTTGTCTTCCAGTACATTCCGGGTCTTGGAGATAACACTTATGGAAGTTTAGGCTTTTGTTATCCAGAAAGACTGGACAGTGTCCCAGTAAAGGTCCAATATTAAACTTCCAGTTAATCTTTATTAACTGGAAGTTTGTCAACTCTAACAATGGGCCAACCAAACCAAGTAGTTAAGATGCATGCCAAGAGTGTTCTCCATTGTATTCCAAGCAGTTGTTTTACTCTAGAAAGTTGCACACAGAGATATGATGAAATAATTCTATAATTCTGCGCTGCAAGTCTACAACGAGGCTTCATTCCCATGTGGAATTGAAGTGTACTGAATCAGGTAAATCCTCCTTATTGTTGCTGGTATCTCTGGTATGCACAAAGAACAGAGAAGAGAGAGACCCACATTGGATCCATCAAATAGCTGGCGCTGGAATAGGGATTAATGGGGATTACCACAGAAGAACAAGAGGATAGGCAACACTGTCAAACCATGCAGGAGAACTCTGAGTCTGGAGCAATATTTAAAAATCAAATCTACTTTTAAATAAAAATTTGGTACATTGTGTTAATAATATTACTCACAAAGACGTTAGGTAACTCTTACGAGGTACATCTATTGTGTACAAATGTGTGGTCCAGCTGGAATGGCCAGTATATGTTGTGTTTTTGATGTTGCTCTCCAGAATGGGATGCAGTGAACTGATTTCTCCAATAGGCTTCTAAACTAACTAAACTAGCGAGACTTCCTTGGTCAACCACCATAAACCAAAAGATGATGTGAATGGTTTGTACGTCCACCAGCTAGTCTGGGGGTGTCCAATCCTGCTCCTGGTGGGCCAACGTCCTGCACACTTTAGCTCCAATCTGCTTCAACACACTTGCCTGGAAGTTTCAAGCGAGTCGGAAGATAACCGTGGTCGTGGCTCCTTAAACAGCAGTCGTCGTTCAGTGAGAGAGGTTCAAAGACGGCCATTGTCATGGTCTTGTGACCAAAGATAGCCTGCGATAATTTTCTGACAGTGTCAGAAATGTAGCATGATCAATGCTGCTACGACCTACGTCTATTGACTAGCCAATAAAAATGCAACATGAAATGACGCCAACATGGCACTACACTTAAAACTACTTAACTCAAGCTCCATTTGCAAGATTGGCATGCCAAGCTGGCCTCTTTTCCCTAGCCATGACCGCATTCATATTCTCCTCTTTCGCATCCACCTCTTTTTTTAATCGCACATAAAACCGCAATTGCCAAAGTGCGATTCATCTTGCTCTATTTGTTTACCACTATCGCATGCTGATGACGTTTTATTCTTCTATACTAATTTGCGTCATAGCCTACGATTCAATAGGTGTCATCACTGTACAGTCTACATATATATGTCGTACCCAAGTTTATCAGATCCATATTATTAGATATTAGATCGTACAGTGTGATTTGTAATGATCTTATAGGATTGCTGAAATCGCACAGTCTGTAGCAGGCATAATTAGTGTTGGAGGACAGGTTTGGACACCCCTGAGCTAGACCAACAAGAACACGCATAGACCAGCATTACAGCAAGTGGGTTCTTAGATAAAATATAATGACTATGGCTGGAAAAGCAATACTTTGTTTAGTAATACGCTCTATGCACGAACGCTGCTGACGTATTTCCGGTAGAATCTCAGCCAGCATCTTTACTTCCGCATAGCGAAGTGTTCTAACGGCAAAACTTTCATAAAATTCATTTTCTCAGAAACGGAGTCAACGATTTTAGAAACCAATTCACTAGTCGGATTTCGCATGATATGAGAGATTACTCACCCACAAAGTTGTCGATGTAGCTCAAAATATATAATTTAAAGCCCTTCTCTTTCTTACTCTTAGGTGTGACAGCTAACTGCCTCACAATATTGTTAACATCATTCACGTTAGCCACTGGAAGTTCTTGTAAACAGCGAGTGTAATTTACCATTATCTCCACCGAATGCAAAAACGGCTTCCGACGCAGCACCGGATGTAACTGGGCGGGCTGAGACAACACGCGGAAGTGATCGTGCATAGAGCCTATTCAGAACTGTGCTAGTGAAATAAAGTCTCAATCATTTTAAGTAACCCTCCACACCACAACTTGCCTTAGTTATCCAACAGATAAAGTTTTCGTGTACTGAGATTGAGAGCATACAGTATGTTGCTCCCATCCTTTTCCCTTGCTAATGGTTAATGCTTCCTATATGCTAATGCTACACTTCCACTGTATCCTACGTAGTTTTATGGCAGTCAGCTAAATCGTCCCACAGGAGCAGGAAACGTGGTGTAACAGCATGTAGGCAGATCCCTGTAAGATAACTTTGTTTGAGGGAATGTCCAATGCCTAGCCATAGCCTGGGGCCTGCTTCATTCGCACAATCTGAGATCATGCCTCAATGCGCACGTTTAATAGACACGGTGGACTTCATAATGACATCATGCCTTTGTTTGAAATCCCAACACCCATTCACCACTATGCTGCTGGCTTAGGCTGCCAGCGCCAGCAATATCAACAAGTAGCACCTTTAAATGAAGGCTCCAGGGTCAGGCTAACATGAGGACTGTTTGCTCCAACTTTTTGCGTACTCTATGCAGATGGTGTTGAACTACTTGTGTAGGGCTCTGTTTGAAACCCCATGTAAGAGTTGACTTTAGACAAGTACTTGCAAAGGTTAGGATAGAATACATGGTTTATTTATTGTCAGGCTACATCAGTTGCCAAAGTTGGATGCTGGTCTCGGCTTTTCTCCAAGCCTGGTTTTGCTGGTTTTAGAGGGATTTGGGGCACTTGTCAGACTGGGAGACTAGATTGCCAACCAGCTGAAGACCATCTTAACCAGCTTCGGCTTGAGATGGTCTCATGTAGTAGCAGAAATAGGGAAAATTCCCATTGTTTCCCCAACTTATAACACTGGCATCTTGAAAAATCATGGTGCAATCAACCCAGTAACTGGATAATCTCAGTCCTCAATCTCAGATCCTTCAATCTCAGATACTTCACTGTTGATCCAGTTATTTTCTTCTGTTAAAATTATAGTAGAGGGGTATTTTTAGGCGATCTGCCAGTTTTTGTATTTCATTCTATAGTAAATGCAACAGGGTCAGTATCCAGGACTTTGTATAATAGCAATACATTTTTTAACACCTACTTGTGATTTATTGCAGAGGAGTAACTAGTGTTTAATAGGAAAACATTTTTGCATACATGCAAATGCCCTGCCTCCGCCCCCCCAAACATTCACATGACCACCCACTGAACATCATTCTTTAGTATCCGCCAATGGCAATGCTTAGTCCATGATGTCATTTCTAGAGCACATTCCAGTTGGATAAAAAGTGGTCCACACGGGCTAAAGCATTGTCTAGAGAGGGATTATTGGTTGTGGTTCTGACTAATTAGACCTGATACATTTGAGTCAAGAAGTATGTGTAAAACTTTGCTTGACCTACTGTATTTAAAAGTTACATATCTACATTTTAAAAAATCCAAATGCATGTCCCCTTTCATGACTTGTAATGTGTGCAAAAAACTGGTTCCAGTTTACAATAGGAAACTATCATCACTTTCATGATAACATGGTGTTGTTTTAGCCATTCCCTGATGCAGTATGATGTCACATGAGATACAAAATAAATAAATAAATAAGACTAATTACTCTTGATTAAGTTTGATCTAGTAGTGTTATCAACCATATATCATAAACTCTAAAAATACAACACAATTAGCATGTTTAAATGTTTGCTTGATTGGGACTGGTATTTTGAAAAAGTTCATTTTTTTCCCCTTCGAACTAGCCTGTTGCTAGCTTTTAAGCTATTATATGCCTTAAAAAAAATTAACAAATCTATCACTGTGATGAAACAAAATTTCTCTAATGGTTTTAGTATTTAGCATAGGATTAGCCTGGTGCATTTTGGAGTAAAAATGTACATGTAAACAAATGATGGTTTTCTTTTGTGAAAAGCCCAACTTACCACTTCAGTGCTCACTTTCTGTAAGTCAAAGAACAAATGTTTCTGAGAAATGTGACCAGAGATAGATGATTGCTAGATAGATAGATGGAACACAAACTCAAGTAGTGAATCTCACAATCATGCTTTAATTAGCACCATGTCAAGTTTACACTTTTAAAATCGCCCTTTTCCCAATGCCAGTGTCACATACGTTCCCATTTGTGTTTGTGAATCCTATTGTGCTATGCGTCACCATGCGTCGCCCTCTGAATAAAGGCTGTCTGGCTCCCAGCTTAAATATTGCAGCAAACTAAAAACCAACCATCAGACTGGATTCATTCACTTCTGCTCACTCGGGCAACAAGGATTGGAGGCCATAGGTGGGAACCAGAGAGCAAAAAGTTCACTTCACACCACAGTGTGCCAAGAGAAGGGGGAACACACATACTCTGGAGCTCTTACTGTGGCAAGTTGCCCATTTTATACTGTTTACCTATATTGCTGTTTGTTCTATATAGAGCACTGTTGGTGTGAAGGTACGCATTTTAATCAGTTGTAGATCATTTTTAGTCTTTTTTTTTTTGTGACTTGTTTGGCCTGTTTTGTTAGACAAGGGCTGAAAAATATAGTGTCATTGTTTGATTTGATTATCTTTCAAATTCTAGATAATTATCAGATGGTACTGATGCCGCAAACATTATTTAAAAAAAAATAACTATTGCAAATGGAATGACCTTTACAACAGTACATTGTTTGGGACAATCTAGAATCATGAAGTTTAACTTGAGTTGTAGTCTAATAAGATTCCTTCACATCTCTTTTGTTTGTTCCGCAGTGCTGACAGTCAACCATGGGTGACTGGAGTTTCTTGGGCAACATCCTCGAGGAAGTAAACGAGCATTCGACGGTAATCGGTAGGGTGTGGCTCACGGTCCTCTTCATCTTCCGAATCCTCATCTTGGGCACCGCCGCGGAGTTCGTGTGGGGCGACGAGCAATCGGATTACGTGTGCAACACGCAGCAGCCGGGTTGCGAAAACGTTTGCTACGACGAGGCATTCCCCATCTCGCACATTCGGCTGTGGGTACTCCAGATCATCTTTGTTTCCACACCCTCTTTGGTGTACGTGGGCCACGCTGTCCACCATGTACACATGGAGGAGAAGCGCAAGGAACGGGAGGAGGCTGAGCTCAACAGACAGCAAGAGATGAACGAGGAGAGGCTGCCGCTCGCGCCCGATCAGGGAAGCGTCCGTACGGCCAAGGAGACGAGCACGAAGGGCAGCAAGAAGTTTCGTCTAGAGGGCACTCTCTTGAGGACCTATATCTGCCACATTATCTTCAAGACTCTCTTTGAGGTAGGCTTTGTGGTGGGCCAGTACTACTTGTATGGCTTCCGAATTCTGCCGCTGTACAAGTGCAGCCGTTGGCCGTGCCCAAACACGGTTGACTGCTTCGTCTCAAGACCTACAGAGAAAACCGTTTTCATCATCTTCATGTTAGCCGTGGCCTGTGTCTCGCTTTTCCTCAACTTTGTGGAAATCAGCCATTTAGGCTTGAAAAAGATCCACTTTGTGTTCCGTAAACCAGTGCGGCCGCAAGTCGAGGGACCAGGGGCGGGCGAGAAGGCCCTGCCTTCCATAGCAGCCTCCTCCATCCAGAAATCCAAAGGCTACAAGCTGCTGGAGGAGGACAGAGCCACGTCGCACTTCTTCCCCCTGACTGAGGTAGTGGGGATGGAGGCTGGCCGGCTGCCGGCTCCGTACGAGCCATTTGAGGAGAAATCGGACGACGCAACCCTACCTAAAAAAGACGTGTCTAAGATGTACGATGAAACGCTGCCCACCTACGCCCAGACGACAGTGATAGGACCGAGTGCAGCGGCGGGAGTTCTACAACGGGATGAAGACGAGATGGCCGTCGAAGCAGACGTGGAAGCCAGTGAGACGATAGAAGACACGCGACCGCTCAGCAGCCTGAGCAAGGCCAGCAGTCGGGCAAGGTCAGATGACTTGACGGTATAAATAATATAGAACTGGATTAGAAGTGCAGCAGTATAAATTGTAGTTTTGGGAAAAGCGTAGAAATTAAAAACAAGTGAGAGGGGAAAAAAGAGAGGTGCCTTTAGGCAATTGCGACAACACTTATAATACCAGCTTGTTATTTTGAGGAAGAAAACAATTGAAAAAAATAATGCTGTGCAATTTTCATGAGGAAACTTGAGAGCTTGATTCATTTTTTTATACAGCAGTATTTTTTGTACTGTTTTTATCAAACAGTTAACAAACCAAAGTTAGCGATCTGCAGCAGCTAGATCTACGTCGGGAGGAGTTGGGGGAACTTATTTAGCAAAATGTGCTTTTTTTAATAATAACATTTTCTATCCAGAATTTTACTTATCGAAGGTGAGATTCTGATGTTTACATTTTTTGGATTAGCCATTAGCTGAATGTTGTATGTGATATTTTGTTATTATTCTGATAAGAAAAAAACTGTCAGGGCATCATTCTTTTCACCTCAACAATTTCAACCACACATGATGATAAATAACCAATCTTATTTTGATTTGTATGTGAATGGTACTGTAATGGATAGGTGTATGTGTGAGGTGAAACACATGCTGATAGTTTCATCGTCGTTCATCATGGCATATTAGCAAAATATAAACTATTTATTTAAAAGAAATGACCACCGCTGATATACGTTAAACATAATTCCTTGTTTCTCGTTTCAGTAAATTACATTATGGGTCTCTTGATTTCATAAACTGTAGGTCAGAGTGTATCTAGCAATAACAATGTAATTGTTTGGGGTTTCAAACAAACATGTAATAATAATAATTGCATTAGCCATAGAAAAGATTGTAGGCCACATTCTTTCTAGTCTCTCTGCGCATGCAACCATGATGATGATGATAAAGATCATGCCCAATCAGCACAAAGTATTGTTCAACATGAGACAATAAAACAACATTACATGACATGTCACCACAGACAGTCTGACATCCTTGATGTTGTTGGAAACAGCATTTTCACACTTTTGCCCTCCATGATGCTTTATTTAAATTCAAAATATTTTAAAGGGCAAGAACACAAGTGTTTCACCCCTTTATTGACTCAACATTTGTTGCAGAGACATGTCTTTTGTTTTAAACCTATGCCTTGGAATTTAGTATAATATATCGAAAAAAAGAAAAAAAAGGTCATGTAAGAGTTTCAGTTTCCAATTATTTTACTTTATTATTTATTGTAATTATTACTCCTGACCAAATAAAGTGTCCCTTTGTTTGTAAAACATCCACAGTTCTACCAAAGTCGCAACACATAATTTACTGAAATGTATAAAAATTGTTCATTTCACGTCAAATGAGTGTTTATGATAACAGGCATGTCAAAAGAGTTCAAACTACCTGGATTTTATATCTTTTCTTTTCTCCTCTACCGTGCTAATGGTTTCATATTAATTTGGTTTGAATGTAAAATTGTTTTATTTTATGTTGTTGCCATGTAGAGAAGATAAACTTTTCCAGAACCCAAAGAAATGACTGGAACTTTTTATGCCGTATGTGGATGATATATCCTTTAAAGTGAACGTGATTTCACCAAGTACAACATGCACATCTGATCCTGGAACAACATTCCAATCAACCAATCAGATTTGAGGGACACATTTAGTTTTGTGTCACGTTTTAGCTTACAACCAGGTTTTAGTGCTTCTACATGAGTGTTATTCACCTATCAATTCCCTTTGATTTTAGATATATGGGTAGGGTTAGGACTACATTTTCGGACGGGAATGCTGATCCAGGAACATGTCTTACTTGGGAAAATCACAGTGACCATTATTTAATGGCAAAAACACAAGATGCGAGGGCAGTATGCATGAGCGGATCCATTTTAGATGCAGTTTAGGAACATCAAAGGTGATAAAGTACTGTAGGTCAAATAAAAAATTGTAACAATATTAAAAAAATGAGGAATGATCATCATTTTGCCCCCTAGTTACTGTACTAATGTGAAGGACACCATTGTCTATTCACAAATCAATGTTTAACAGCAGTCATTAAAGGGTTTGTCTATTCTGTTTTGAGTCACTGCTAAACAGTTCTTCACTGTCTTTTTTCCGAGAGCTGGTTTGTGGAAACAACAGTGAAACATTGAGGGCTGTTACTGATAAGATAAGAGCATGCAATTTCTTCTTAGAGAAGCTTGCTTTCACAATCTGTGAAATTCAAATCGGAACGACCTGTGACACACATTAGTGCAAAGTTTGTAGCAGAGGACTGAATCTACATTTTGCTGTAGTCACAGAATTTGAGCAGACAGCGATCAACAGTTCATAAAAGAACACATCAGATTTCAGGATGATGAGAGAAATTCTGATTGATTATTGGTTCTTAACTGTGAGTTTCAATGGCAAATTGTTCTGATAAGTAACTTTGATTTAAGGCCTTTATCATTTCATTCATTTTTACTAACTTGTAGTCCTTTTCTGCAGAAATGATTGTCAGTTGAAACCTGTGAATATAGCCAATAAAAGGTCATGTGTGGTCAACAAGACTGTCTGCCAGTATTTATTAATATCACAGTGTTAAAATTCATGCTCTCCAACACAAACAAGTTTACATATACAGATGTCTCTCACACACATTTAACTCTAAATGAGGACATACAATCCCTGTTTCTTTTTTATTTTGTACAATATTTGTATACAATCTATTAATGACACACACACACATATATATATATATATAACTTCTAACTTCTTGGTTATCATTTTGCATTCAAGTTTTACAAGCCAATCAACATGGATAAAAAATACTTAAAGCTATCAGAAACAAACTACTATCTAAAGCATCCAAACTGCATTAATATGGTAATAATTCAGCACCATACTACCTCATACACAATTGCACCACGGTATTTCCACCGTCCCTTTTGTAAGGTTCAGCTGAGACACAGAACACGTCTGCTGCTCTCTTGTGGTCATTTGGTGAATTATTTTATTTCTAGTAAAACATTTCCATTACAAAACACTGTGAGAAGAGGCAAATAAGATTTGATTGAGTAAAGATGGCTTTATGGACATGTGAAAACTATACAGCTCTACAGAGTGAAGATGCTTGTAGGAAGCAGGCGTAGGAACGGATGCCGGTGGCGCTAGTAAACTTAATAAACGTCACACCTGTCTCGAGTCCCACGGAGAAGCTCCGGAAGGATAAAAGGAGGAGTGACGACAAGATACGACAAGGCCTGGGACATTATGTTGGGGTTTTATTATGTTTATATGCGGCAGTCATACGTGAGGGTCTGCAGCTTTGTTGTTTGTTTTTGTGATTAAAGTTTTATATTGATAGTTTGCTGTTTCCGTCTGCCTCTTCCCTCAACTTGTTGCAATGCTCACTGCAACTATAAAAATAAACCAATACTTGTGACACTAGAACAGCAAATGACATGTGTTAATAGTTTTTTTTTTTTTAGTATTGTTTTAGTTTGCTTTATTTTTAAAGTTTTTCTGCAGAGAATTCTGAGGGTGTGAACCTTTGAAGAGCATTTCCTTTGTGAGGTTGCTCATAGGAAATGTGAGATATGCCCACCACAGTGCATAACAAGCAGACTACACTCGCACACTGCACAGCTGCAGAGCTTTATCAACCAATCGATATCAGGGTGAGTTTTACTGTCAGTCTTCATTGTTTTTAATCACAGACAAGTTTTTTTTAACCTAGTCTTTATAAGAGGAAAACACTAGGTACAGAAGTATTTTAACCAATCTCATGCTACTTTGTAGTGTGCCGTCTTGAATTCAGCAGATGAATGGATACAATGGGTTCCGATAATAGTTCTGATAGTGAAGGTGAGTTGAGACTGGGGTCACTCTGAACCTAAAGTGAGACTATAATTTTAACATTACTATTCTTCAGTGCTGTTATGAACGGCATGGAATAAAATCTAGCTTCAAGAGGAAAAGTAATAGTGGCTGTAAAAACTCAAAGCACACATTAAAAGAGGTCTAATTTTTACTATTATTTTAATTTTGTAGCTCCTTCTTTGTCGAAGCTAGCCAGCTTTTCAACAGCGATCGTGTTGACTGTGATCTGGTGTTTTGTTTTTCTTCTGGTATTCATTATCTGCTTGCTTTTATGGAAAACTCAACAAAATGAGGTAAATATTTTTATATTCACTTATAACTGTGGCAAATGCAAAGGACAGCAATGCATTGATCTATAGACAAACAGGGAGATTGATTATTAATTGGTTGTTGTCTGTTTCTAAAAGGTCACAAACGCCGATGTCTCTTTAAACGAGGTATGAATTGAGAAATCACACCTCCTCAGAGTCAAACCTCAACTTGAACTATTTAGTATCTGTCTATGCCAAGTGTTATTCAATTGTGCTTTGTCTTTATGTTCAAAAAAGGTCACAAACGCTGATGTCTCTTTAAACGAGGTATGAATTGAGAATTTACACTTCCTCAGAGTCAAATCTCAACTTGAACTATTTAGTATCTGTCTATGCCAAGGGTTATTCAATTGTGCTTTGTCTTTATGTTCAAAAAAGGTCACAAACGCTGATGTCTCTTTAAACGAGGTATGAATTAAGAATTCACACTTCCTCAGAGTCAAACTTCAACTTGAACTATTTAGTATCTGTCTATGCCAAGGGTTATTCAATTGTGCTTTGTCTTTATTTTCAAAAAAGGTCACAGTCAGTTTATACGAGGTATGAATTGAGAATTTACACTTCCTCAGAGTCAAATCTCAACTTATACTATTTAGTATCTGTCTATGCCAAGGGTTATTCAATTGTGCTTTGTCTTTATTTTCAGGTCTCTGAAAAGACAAGAATACGAAAAAATCATAAAAGTTACAAAGAGAGGGTAAACTCAGTTTACTATGAATGGTTAGTGGATCACTCACCACAGAGGAAACCCATTCATTCAGAGTTAAATGAAATTATAGAAATGTCTTAATAATGCATTATAGTGAGTTATAATTGCAAACACTGCCAAAACACTTCACATGTATTTTAACTAATATTTTACATTTTTAAAAATAAAATCCAAGGCTGCTGAAATGAAGTTCAGCATTGTTGTTTTCATTAGTTATGCTTATCCAGCAGGAGGCGCTGTTGCACAAAATCAGTCATGGCTGCAGTTATAAATAACAAATATTGAATATTAAAAGGTTCACCCGAAATTTTTTAATAATTATGTCATTTACTCCATATTGTTCTGAAACATTATATATATATATTTGTATAGCCTAAGAGGTTTTTTTTAAATCCTTAAACATTGTTTATTCCCAAGTTTAAATTCTGAATTTTAAATGTGGTCTAGACTTTTGAACCCCAATGCATTATGCAGTATAATTATGTTGTTTATGACTTTTAATTAAGTTACCCACATGTATATGCAAATGTGTTTTTTTTTTTATTCATTTGTTTACTTAATAACTTAAATGGTTTGGCAATTGTAATCCATATAAACCATGCCAATAAAGTTGTATTCTGACTGAGAATGGCCTCTGTGTGTGTGTGTGTGGCCTTGGTATTTTCTACGTAATGGCTACCAAATATTCCCATAAGGATAGTAATACCAGTATTTCTTGACTATGAGGGGACTTTTTTTTTTCGTCCCCATGAGGAAAACATTTTAGAAATCATACAGATGTTTTTTGAATATGTAAAAATGCAGAACGTTTTCTGTGATGGGGTTGGGGATATAATATATAGTTTGTACAGTATAAAAATCATTATGTCTATGGTCAGAGGAGAACTGGCACCCTGACTGAGCCTGGTTTTTCCCAAGGACAGTTTTTTTTTTTTTTTTTTTTTTTCATTTCTGTCACCTGATGGAATTTGGGTTCCTTGCCACTGGCTTGCTTAGTTGGAGACACTTAATATACAGCAATATTACTGATTTGACTGCACTGCACTGATGAACAATGAACTGAAATGGACAATGACATTACTGTTTTCTGCAGAGCTGCTTTATTGCTGAATTGAACTAATTTTATAGTTGACGTACTTTACAGTTACTGAACCAAAATGAATCAACACTGAACTGATTTCTACTGAACAATGACTGCTTACTATTGTTTTTTTAGAACTAATTTACACCAGAATTTAATTCTGTTTTAGATCACTGAATCATTCATTTCCTGTTTATGTCTGTGAAGCTGCTTTGAATCTATATGGTAAAAAGCGCAATATAAATAAAGACGACTTTACTTGACTATGGAAAACCCACATAAAATATGAAAACCCAATGTGTGTGTGTGTGTGTGTGTGTGTGTGTGTGTGTACAGGTTTGGCTATACTTGTGAGGGCCAAATGTCCTCAGCCACTTACATAGTAAAATATTCTAAAAACTGAGTAGTGAGGACATGCTAAAACATGTTTTTATTTAAAGTCCCCCTGTAGTCATTCATTTTATCCCTTAAACTCATCTTTGATCTTTGACCAATGACATTTAAACGTTTTTTCCTTGAAAAAAAATTATTCATGCCTTTAAATAGCTTGAATGTAACTCTACACCCTTGCCTCATTTAGTATACGCGGTTTTATGAATGTGCAAATTAGCCCCGCCTCCACTCACTCACACCAGCTCAGAGATCCACTCGTTGATGATCACATGGTTGATGTGATTGGTTACTAGGTAGTTTGTGACGCCAGAAACACCAGCGATTTCAAACCGTGTTTTTGAGACAGTCTTTGGGTCAGTGCAGTTTGAAGGCCTTTATTAACCCCCCGGAGCAGTGTGGAGCACTTTTACGATGGATAGATGCACTTTTATGGACTTCAAAACAGAAACGTTTATTCACTGCCATTACAAAGCTGGGAAGAGCAAGGACATTTTTTAATGTAACTCCGATTGTATTCGTCTGAAAGAAGAATGTCATATACACCTAGGATGACTTGAGGTGAGTAAATCATGGGCTTATTTTCATTTTTGGGTGAACTATCCCTTTAACCTGGGATAAAATCATGGAAGTCTATGCAATGTCCTCAGTAATATAGCGAAACAAACACTGTGTATGTGTGTGTGGCCTGGTAAACCCTACATTGCACAAAGATGGCAATATCCAAAGTCCTTGTGGGGACATTTTTTTGGTCCTCATGAGGAAAACAGCTTATAAATCATACTAAGTGATGTTTTATGTCATACTGATGTAAAAATGCAGAAATGTTTCTGTGATGGGTAGGTTTAGTGGTAGGGTTAGTCTAGGGGGATATAATATACAGTTTGTACAGTATAAAAACCATTATGTCTATGAAAAGTCCCCATAAAACATGAAAACGTGTGTGTGTGTGTGTGTGTGTGTGTGTGTGTGTGTGTGTGTGTGTGTTTGGGGGTGGGGGTCTGGGGGAGGGTGAATCACTGGATCTCTCCAGAAGTCTGTAATGTTGTCTTTCAGTTCTTACTCTGCCCGTGCAGCAGCTCCTCTCATCTCTCCTTTCTCCTCTCATCTCCTGATAATGGTAAGTCATCAAGGTATTTATGATTTATGAATCCGACCTTATATGTGCAATGCTACATCATTTATCTGTTCTTATGTTTGTGTGTCTTTCCGCAGATTATTAGGACACTTTCTCCATTCATTGTCCTCTTCGTTGTCTGCTGTTACGCAGAGGTAAGACAGAAAGCTTTCTGAATTCTTTGGACAACATTCTCTAATAAAAGAAAAAGTGACTTTAGAAGTTGAATGGAACACTTTTGTATATTTTCTATCTTGGATATTGCTGATATGAATGACTGCAAATAACTACAGCCATAAATCCATCCAGGTATCAGAGGATTTAATTTATTTGGCATGTATGATATTAAAGCCTAATCATTTGAGACAGTCACTAAAATATTATTTTTATGCTTTTTGTTAATCTCTTGAGAGTTCATTTGTTGTATTTATGTCATTTAACTGTGGTAAGAAAAATTCATGGATTTAGTGTTAATTTAAAGGATTTCCTGTATTGATTTCTCACAGGCAGAACAAAAGGTTCTATAGAAAATTAAAGGGTTCTGTCAGGCACTTCATATATAGAACCTTTTAGGGGTTCCTATCAATTTTATGGATTTAGTTAATAAAAAAAAAAATCGGAATAATATAAATATTTCTTATTTATTCTGTTTAATTAATTTTTTATCATGAATTAAACGGCTTGTAAACATAATGTATAACTAGAAAAATTTAAATAACTCATTACACATGAAAGCATTGTGCATTAATGTAAGACATAAGAACCGTTTTGGCATAAAGTGTTCTTTAAAATTGAGTCAAGAACCCTAGAGTTCTATACAGAACCCTATCGAACCTTTTTTTTCCCCCTAAGAGAATTGCATTGAGTTTTGCTTTAGGGCTAAAGGAAATGACTGTAAACATAACAGATAATATACTGCCCGAAAATGACTAGTATTCGTTACGTTTTTCTACGAATTGTTTTGACACTGTGATAGTTTAAACTTACTGTAACTTCAGAAGCCCTGAAGCACCTTTTTTCGGACTGTTAACGCAGCAGTGAGGGCGTCAGACGTGAGCTAAATTTTCTGGGCATGAACAGCTGCTGTTTGTCTTGGCAGGTAAAAGCAAAGTAATTGGTGCGTGGAGTAATGGAAAGCAAAACAACAGCAGACGTTACCACCTGGGTGGGATAAGGGCATTTTAACACCATTGCTTCACACAGATGCAAAGGCACAGCCATTCTGTCTGTCACAAACACAAACGTGTGTGTGCGTAACTGTCAGAATTGAAGCTCTGGCATGTGATCAGTCCTCTGGTCTTGTGCAGTGTTGACATAGTTAGACATGGCAGATGTGCTGGTCTTTTCATGTGGGCGCCTGGAGGCCTGTTACATCTGCACATCATCAAGACGAACGACCACATGCCTTTTCATTAGACACCAAACAACAGGTCTCACACACCGAAGCTCTAGCGTTCAGTAAGAGCAGTTGTGTAAAGGGTATAGTTTCAGAGATGACTTCATAGCTAACATCTGCATGATGATGAGATGGTTGAGGAACAGATTGACCTTTTGCAATGTTTGGTGTCTAAGATTTTTTTTTTTAATAAAAAAAAACCTTTTCGTTCAAAATCCCCAAGCTTTTGAATATGTTTATGCACTTTTCCATCTTTATAACGTGTCCATTGGTGCTTAAAAACTCAATTAGATGTATTGTTTCTACTATGCAGGTTTAACAAAAGTTGGAGAGGAGCATGTTCATGTCATCATACTAAAAGGTAAGGTGTATTTGAGTAAATTGGGCCAATTTTGACAGTCATATCAATGCCAAAAAGTGGTCTAATTTACTTAAACTCACCATGTAAGCACAGACGTTTAGTAGTCAATACTTCATTTGCCAGTTCCTCCAACATAAACAGTAACGCTGGCATTCTGATCGTGCAATCATCTGAACATGGACAAACATCCAGACAGACAGAAGTATGAGATCTAGGCCCCCTCAGGCAGAGAGGGGCTTAAATGCTTTGCTCAAAAATACTGCAACTAGATAACACAGGATGGTATCAGATAATTTGCATTCTGCCACTGCAGGGTACGAATCTAATGAGCTTCTGGATGGTGGCCTGTGAGGATAAATATAAAGTCACATTTCTTTCAGTAGAGAATTCAACCAGTGGTGCCTGTGCAAAAGGGTGTTGTGGGTGGTTGATAGGGTGTTGCTAAGGTCTTCTCAGTGGGTTTTGCGAGTTATGTGGATGCTTATTTGTGCAAGTTACAAAACATTCTGGTCCCTAGAAGCCCACCTATGAACCTTTGACTGTAGACGTGTGTTTAGCACTCAGCATAACTAAGTAAGTAACTATTGTGCTGCAACACACAGGAACAAACACTTTTAGATTGTTTTTCAGCACTTACTGAATGGTGTTGCAATGAAACATTATTACAAAACCGAGACAAAGCAAGCAATTCTGAATATTTGGCATAAGGCCTAAAAAACGTCTACCAGTGACGAAGTGAGCAATTTTTTCTTACATCTTGTCTTTGATGCATACTTGTATTGTTTCATGCCAGGGATTTCAAATTGGTTGAAGTGTTAAAATGCAGATAAGTACATGTTTTTTTTTTTTTAGAGTAGTGTTTCCTTTGTGGTTTCCTTATGGGTGTTAATGAATGTGAAACGTGTGTTCACAGTTAAGATCATTCTCAAAATGTGGGGTAAGATGTAGTTTTCCTTGTTTTACCCACTGCAAGTCATATGTTGACTGTGAAATAGTAAACTTTAATTATATGCATTTATGGAGAAATTACTTTTTTTTGTAATTCCATGTTCATTTTGACCATGAACAAACAATGACCTATCACTTTAATTCTGTGACGGAAGCATAGCAAAAATAGACAGAAAACGAAGGTTGCGCTGCTGAATCTGCACTGCTTTGCCGGACCACATTAAATTCCAGTGAGAATTCTCTAACCTCTTAACATGGGCACGTACTGCATACGAATCGTGAAACGGGCGCCAGACTGCATCAGAACAAAAGCCAGAATGAGAACAGGCAATGCTGTCAGTCTTTCATACCAGGGGTTTATTTCATGGTTAGGACCACTACAGGGAGTGTATAGTGACTTCTGTTCACTAATGCTTTGGTGTCATCTAACAGAGTCTGTCTGCTCTGATCTCCATCAGACGATCTCAGCTGACACACTCTGGAATGTGAGGAATGTTTCTGTCTGCCCTCTGGTTTTAGGTCAAAGCCCGGTGTTTGTGTGTCTTCTATGCTTCATACAGCCTGTTGGTGGAGATATTTGTGTGAAAGTAGTTTCCGCTCAACTCAGCTTATTGCTGTTAATGTTCTGTTGAATCTGTGGGGAAGTCTTAATATAGGCACCATCTGTAAGGTTGTGAATTCTCTCTCTCTCTCTCTCTCTCTCTCTCTCTCTCTCTCTCTCTCTCTCTCTCTCTCTCTCTCTCTCTCTCTCTCTCTCTCTCTTCTTGTTAATATTAATATGTTAAACTAATTTCATCATTCATAAGTGAACACTGACTGTATTGTCATACTAAATCAGTTTGATGGTAGTACCTTAAACAACTGAAAAACACTACAGTTTAAAAAGTATGGGTTCTGTTAGATTTTTAAATGTTTTTGAAAGTAGTCTCTTATGCTCGCCAAGGCTGCATTTATTTGATTAAAATACAGTTAAAACATTAATACACTTTTAAATAAACTGTCTCTGAAAGTACATTATGTAACTTTTGGCACTTTAGATGTTAATAAACAACTGCATGCGTCTTGAGAACGAACGTTGTAGCCGGAGCTACTTCTCTCTGTTTATGTATATGATGAGTCACGCAGGTACTGGGCTAGTATGAATATAAACACTTATTATAGCCTAGGCGTAACATAGTGATTCAGGGTGAGACGAAAACACTGTTTGGAAGATGGATTCATGATGTATTTGCTTATTATTGGTTGTGCCAATGTTGTTGTGTTGGATTGGTTATGGTGCTCAAATTAATATAGAAGAGGAGTAAACAAGCTGCTTTCCATATTTTAGAAGAGCCATGCAGCAATGCTGCAATGTTGAAATATCTTAAATCAGACCCAGTCTAAAAACTTGAAAGTTTTTAAAGGAAGCAAGGGAATTTTTTTTATTTGTCATGTTAACAGATCAAATAAATGGACCAGGCCTGTTAGCGTTGCCCTTTGTGCACATTTACCAGTCATCACTGGTAAACACATTTACACAGAAACACACACACACACACACACCTCTGGAAAATTGTGACGCTTTCTCCAAATGAGATCTTATTATTGGCACTCAATGCACATTTTATGTGAAATATTCATTGCATGTGCACTCTTTCTGTGAGATAGAAAGAGAAGCATTGCATTAGTCTGCTCCACCCTACATAAGACTCTCTTCCTTGAAATACCATTCTATTGTCTTGCACAATCTTACCAGTGAGATGTTAAAGGTCAGAGTTAAGGGGTCACAGGGCATGGAGAAATGGACAGATGTCCTAAGGCCACATGTCGACATGTATCCAACTATTACGCCATCTTCCTGTACATTCCAATGCAGTCTCCGCCGAGCCAGCAAGTATGCACTTGCTATTTATATTAGAATATACACTCACCTAAAGGATTATTAGGAACACCTGTTCAATTTCTCATTAATGCAATTATCTAATCAACCAATCACATGGCAGTTGCTTCAATGCATTTAGGGGTGTGGTCCTGGTCAAGACAATCTCCTGAACTCCAAACTGAATGTCAGAATGGGAAAGAAAGGTGATTTAAGCAATTTTGAGCGTGGCATGGTTGTTGGTGCCAGACGGGCCGGTCTGAGTATTTCACAATCTGCTCAGTTACTGGGATTTTCACGCACAACCATTTCTAGGGTTTACAGAGAATGGTGTGAAAAGGGAAAAACATCCAGTATGTGGCAGTCCTGTGGGCGAAAATGCCTTGTTGATGCTAGAGGTCAGAGGAGAATGGGCTGACTGATTCAAGCTGATAGAAGAGCAACTTTGACCGAAATAACCACTCGTTACAACCGAGGTATGCAGCAAAGCATTTGTGAAGCCACAACACGCACAACCTTGAGGCGGATGGGCTACAACAGCAGAAGACCCCACCGGGTACCACTCATCTCCACTACAAATAGGAAAAAGAGGCTACAATTTGCACAAGCTCACCAAAATTGGACAGTTGAAGACTGGAAAAATGTTGCCTGGTCTGATGAGTCTCGATTTCTGTTGAGACATTCAGATGGTAGAGTCAGAATTTGGCGTAAACAGAATGAGAACATGGATCCACCATGCCTTGTTACCACTGTGCAGGCTGGTGGTGGTGGTGTAATGGTGTGGGGGATGTTTTCTTGGCACACTTTAGGCCCCTTAGTGCCAATTGGGCATCGTTTAAATGCCACGGCCTACCTGAGCATTGTTTCTGACCATGTCCATCCCTTTATGACCACCATGTACCCATCCTCTGATGGCTACTTCCAGCAGGATAATGCACCATGTCACAAAGCTCGAATCATTTCAAATTGGTTTCTTGAACATGCCAATGAGTTCACTGTACTAAAATGGCCCCCACAGTCACCAGATCTCAACCCAATAGAGCATCTTTGGGATGTGGTGGAACGGGAGCTTCGTGCCCTGGATGTGCATCCCACAAATCTCCATCAACTGCAAGATGCTATCCTATCAATATGGGCCAACATTTCTGAAGAATGCTTTCAGCACCTTGTTGAATCAATGCCACGTAGAATTAAGGCAGTTCTGAAGGTCAAACACAGTATTAGTATGGTGTTCCTAATAATCCTTTAGGTGAGTGTATCTCAAACTGAATTGTATTTTATTTTATTGTCAAGAATATTAACAGTGTTCCATTTTTAGTCTTTTTAGTTGCAATTTAAACTAAACTAAAACATATATAATACAATAAAATAAACTTTGACAGAGGTGAAAGATTTGGTAGAGGTTAAAACAGTCAGCTGCTTAAAAATTTAAAAAAAAATTGGAACATATTTTCATACTTTTTTTCTCACAATTGCGACTTTATATCTCACAATTTCGAGCTTAAATCTCAATTCTGAGGATTTTTTTTAAACTGTCAGATATATTACGAGCTACGAGTTTACATCTCACAATTCTGATTTTATTTATCGAAATGACAAAATGACATTTAGACAAAATGGCGCCAGATAAACTTGCAATTGCGAGAAAAAATTCAGAACCATGAGGTAAAAAGTCGCAATTACCTTCTTAATTTTTTTAATATAGGATACACAGATGTTGCAGATGGTTTGTACATGTGTGGGAGTGTGTGTGTGCCATCTGTCTTGCAGACCTGAGGTGCTTCTTTTATATGTGTGTTTCAGTAACAGCATGCGCTGGTGTATTGTCATGGTCAGACTCTTTGTTACTCACCCTCTTTATTAGATGGCAAAGGTCAACAGGTCTGGCTCCCATCTGGAGCTGTGTCACTGTGGCTTTCACTTCAGTCTTCACCAATCAGACAGCACAATAAAAGGGCAGCACAAGTCTGTGGGGAGTGAGTAGGCTAAGCGAGATCTGTTTATTTAGGTAAAAACATTAGTAAAAGTCCATTTTTGTACTACTGTGGGTGTGTGTAAGGTCATTTGTTATTTGGATGTTACCAAATAAAGAAAACAGCAATTTGATTGTCATTCATTAATAGATAATTCTGCTCCAGATTTTGTTAGATATGAACTAGTGCACTAGATATGAAGTGTAGTCTGCCATCTTGTGTTTAAATTTAAAATCTACATGTGCGACTAACTTGAAGAAATATTTGGAAGAAAATTCTGCCATAATTTAGGCTACTCACTCACAAGTTGTAACCTGTATTAATTTTGAAGAATGTCGGTAACAGTTGATGACAACAGACATTCACTTCGTTAATAAAAAAATAATGGAAGTAGATCCATTCATACAGGTTTGGAACAACTTGAGGGTGAGTAGGCTAAATGATGACAGAAATATAATTTTTGGGTGAACTATCCCTTTGACTATTACGAAGAGTATTAAAACAATAGGTCCGTCAGCATAAGAGTAACGTTAACGTTAGCCTGTATCACAGTATTAGAACTTAATTTTCTGAAGCGTTTTCCTTCCTTCACCACTAGTTAGAAGTCCTGTGTGTTTGGTGTAATGGACAAACATTTTTTTTATTCGTGTGTGTTGTGTGCAGGAGGCGAGGAGTAAAAGTAAAGTCTGCGCGAATGTGTTCTGTGGAGCTGGAAGAGAATGCGCTGTCACAAAGAAAGGAGAACCAACCTGTGTGTGCGTCGAGGTGAGTCAGCAGCCTCCCCATATAGAGATATTCAGACACACAGTGGGCCTTTAAATACCCACATTTGCGGTCTTGCAGGATGCAGACAGATTCTATTGGACCTGAGAGCGTGTGCACTCGACAGGAAGTGAGTGTGCAAGACTGTCCCATGTCTAAAATGCCATGCCAGCAACACAGAACGTTTGAACAACCCATCCTTCTAACAACGTTTTTACAACATGGCCAAAAGGTTGCTACGTTGTGTGTTGAAGGTTGTTACAGCGTTGTCACAATTTTAACATTAAACCACCGTTCAGGGCCATTGCTTAATTTTGTGCCAACGGTGTCTTGACAACCACTGGACTACATATGTACGTCACTGCCCTGAAGCGCGAAAATCAGCCTTTTAAATTTCAACCGCCCGTTGGGCTCATTGTGTCGCTCGTAGTCTCGCTCGTAATCGAGCAAGGATACGAGAGAATTGCGTTTAATTTAACGTTACCTCAGCTAAAAAATATATGCAACCTACAACTTCATTTTTATGCTTTGTCTGCTATTTAGTCTCATTAGTTTCTTAGTTCCCTGAACGCACACTATCTTGAATACCGCATTCCATCCTGCAAATTGTGTCTTCTATTACATAGAGACTACTAACCAGACATTTAAAAGTTTATTTTAAGATGCAATGTATTGCAAAAAAAGAAAAAAAAAGAAAAAAAAGAAGAAGCCCTGTAAGCACTTGCTTTTTTGCAACACTATTGTATCAAAAGTTCTACGCAATCTTCACACCTTGAACATTCGGGCCAAATACAGGAAATACGTCTTGTACGTAAACAAGTGGTCAAGTGCAAAGACCGCAAGTGTGGCTATTTCAGGTATTTGAAAAGGCCCCCATTCTCTGTGACCCTGAAAACACCCACTCAAACACATGTTACCTTTCCCACCAGGGTTGCCAGATTTTCCCAGATTCTGAAGTTATGGTTGTGGTTATGGATAGGCTCTGTGTTTTTGAACAGGAATGTTGTTCAAAATGTTGATCCAGGAACATGTCTTATTTGGCAAAACCACGGTGACCACTTAAAACAGTCAGCTGGCCAAAAACCAAAACTTGTCATAATTCAAAATATGCCACTTCCATACAAAGAAATCAATATTCAAAGAATCATATTTAAAATCACCACTGTTATGCATTACACACAATTTCAACTTGAGAACTGTCTAGTAATCATAAACACAGTATGTTTTCATAAAGGAGCTCAAAGATATTTCTCTGTCTCATTTTTAATTTATTTCAGTTTTATCATATATATAACAATGTGTCAAACTTTTAAATTGCAGGTTAGAAAAAAATCAACAATGTAGCCCAGTTCTACCCTAAACCACTGACTTGGCAACCCTATTTTCCACCACCACTTATTACTGTTCTCTGAAATCTATTAAAAGACTGGGTGTTGTAGATCACTAGAGTAGGTTTTGCATTGGTTATCAAGTGGAGACCCAACAAGTATCATTTAAAAAAAACCTCAATTTGAATTTTATCTCAATTTTAAAAGTTGATAAGCCTATTTTGCTATTAAAATATGCAAAAGTATATGGTCAGTTGTCATATTATTGTTTGCATTTAGCACTGTTTTTTTTTTTTTAGCTGCTGTCCTATCATAACAGACATGTGACCCATTTTTGAGTCAAGACTGACTAGTTGAGAACCACTGATATAAACTACGTAGATATCATAAATGTCCACTTATTTTAATGTGTGTGTTTTGATCAGCAATGTAAACCCCATAAGCGTCCAGTCTGCGGCAGTAATGGGAAGACGTACCGTAATCACTGTGAGCTGCATCGTGATGCCTGTCTCACTGGACTCAAAGTACAGGTGGCCCATCATGGACATTGTGAAGGTAAGTGTGTATGTAGGTTTAGTTTATAGTGTCTAAATAGCATGATGCATTAATGGAATGTTGCAATAAAGATTACAGACCTTTCTGTTTCAATGACTAGTGTGTAGATGCTTCACCGCAAAACCATAGATGTGCATGAGAAAGCTGTTAAAACGAAATCTCATTGTAACCTAGTTTTGGGTGCTATTTAAATAATAGCAGCCATTTCCTCTCAGAAATGTCACTACATGTTCCTACATTAGAATACATAAATATGCAAGAGATTTTAAGAACTTTGCACAGAGCGGCTCCTGTTTTCAGCTGAAAGTCACTAACCAGGTTTCTGTCTTCTCATTTAGAAAAAAAAATGGAAAAGATCACCAACAGCCCAAGTGAGTAAACAAGCATCTGTTCGACTGAGAACTGGTTATCATTAAACATTTTATTAAAAATGTGGTGGAATTATCTCTCTTTATTGTTTGAGACCACCATCCAACGTCCAAAAGGCTACCCAGGTTTAAATACTTAGCCGTTTTGTTTGGGCAAAATTAAGTCTGAGAAATAGAACATTTACACGACATTTACATAGGAACATTTACACGACAGTGATGCTTCTTAAAGCAGAAAAGTATTTCCTTTGTGTTTTTTGCGTACAGACGACAACACTGTTGCTGTATTCTGCTGCCTGGCCAGTAGTTGGCGGTGTCACTTTGTAAAGAAACACTACACGCCGACTGAACACATAATAAAAAAACAACAACAACACTTGCACTCAGTGTTACCAACTTAGCAATTTTGTTGCTAGATTTAGCAACTTTTCAGACTACCCTAGCAACTTTTTATTTAAAAAGCACCTAGCAACAAATTTAGCAATTTTTTTTATTTATTTGGCAACTTTTAGCAACTTTTGGAAAGTGATTCTAATCCAAACAACACACGTACAAGCTAGCTAAATAGACAGAGCGGTTCATTCATAATTCCTGTGCGGAAATCGCTGTGAAAACCGGAAAACAAAAGACAACGAGCGCAGGGGGCGGGGCTGGTCTATATAGCCAGGCAGAGAGGCTGCGGGCGGCAGCAGCAGCAGTAGCATGCATTTTGCATTTTTGGCAAAATAATTTAAACACATTTCATGTTTCACTGGTTGATAAGAAAATAGCCTACATTAAATGTAGTTGTAAAGTGTTTAACTGTACAATATCAATGTTGTATTAAAAAATGAAAAAATCTGATCATGAAAAAGTGTTGTTTGTATTACCCTACTTTTACAAATACTGTATGCATGTAGGCCTATGTATACATTGTATATAATATATATATATATATATATATATATATATATATATATATATATATATATATATATATATATATATATATATATATGCCTATTTATATATATTTTTTTATTATTATTTTTATTTTTTACAAACAAATCTAAATTAGCATTTCAAATAATAAACGTGTGACATAATGGCGTAGTGTTGCGTTGCGATTACGTAATGACGTCATAGCGCAATGACGTCACTGCGTCATTTAGCAACTTTTAGCAACAAATTGATCTTGCTTTAGCAACTTCTCCTGAAAATTAGTTGGCAACACTGCTTGCACTAATCCCATTTTCAGAAGTTTCCAGGCCCCCAAACCGCGTTGTCGTGTAAATTAACGACCAAAACGCATAAAAAGTTGTCTGTTTTTAGACAAAACAGTGTCGTATAAACGGCCTCTAAAAGTAGATGGTGATTAAAATCAGATGATCATATTTTCATTTGAATCATTAACTATTCAAGGGTCGAAGATTATGTTTTGAAAGGGCGTGAAGTCTTTTAGTTTTCAGATGTATAGTAACGTTGTGCTTATTTGTTCTGTTTTATTATATAGTTGTTTGTTACCTTACGGACCGCAATGAGTTGAGGAGTCATGTGATTGAATGGTTGCAGTCTGAGGTGTCGCCTGACGGCTGGTTTTCTAAAGGATCCAACTTCTCAGATGTCCTGCTCAAATACTTCCAGGTTTGTGTGTGTGTGTGTGTGTGTGTGTGTGTGTGTGTATGTGTATGTTGTGTTCATTGAACACAAAGCATATGCATTCAGATATGCATGTCGGTCTCCAACTTTTTCTGTTAAGCTGTTTGTGTCTCAACAGAACTATGATAATGGAGACTCTCAGTTGGATTCAACAGAATTCCTGAAGTTCATTCAGCATAATGAGACTGCAATAAATGTCACCTCTCCTTATGCTGAGGAGGAGAACAACCGCCTGCTCAGGTCACACACACATATACCCATATTTATAACAAAGTCTAATTTTGTGTTATATTGCGCATTAGAGTTTTTAATGTTTTTGAAAGACGTATCTTATGCTCATCTGGATTTATTTGATAATATTGTGTAAATCTGTAATATTGTGAAATATTATTTAAATTAAAATGGACTGTTTTCATTACTTCAGTCTTCAGTGTCACATGATCCTTCAGTACCGTACCGTACCGTACCGTACCGCTCAGTGGAAACTGTCAATTGGTGCTGTCAATGTTATCAATGCTTTCAATGCTGCTTAATTTCTTTTTTCAGGATTCTTTGATGAAAGCTCAAAAGATCCGTATTTATATGAAACAGAAATCCTTCTAACATTATAATGTCTTTTCTGTCACTTTGATCAATTTAACGTGTCCTTGCTGAATAAAAGTATTCATTTCTTTAAAAAAATAAAATAAATAAATCGTTCTGACCCCAAAATGTTAATTCGCTTAATTTAATTCCTTATATTAGATAACACAAATATAAAGTTTTATGTGTAGGCCTAAGTAGTAACCAAAGATAATTTTAAGCATATTTCCTTTTACAGTGGATAAAGTGTTCCTTCATTTTAGTTTAGTTTAACAATGCATCTTTAAAAAGATTCTCACTTGCATTCAGACACAATGTCATATTGACATGCTTTATCATGTTTATAATGTCCTATTGCCCTTGTTGGTTTATCTCCATCTCAGTAATCATGTTTTTTTATCATGCGACCTACACAAATCAGATTTATTAACCTGAATACTGTCTTTATCAGTTTATCACTATCTGTGTCAATACTCTTTACAGCCACTTCTGATAATGTCTTTCTGAAGATTTCTGATAACCGATAAATCTCTGAGCTACTCTATAAAATGTAATGATTATGAACTCACTGTCCTCTGACAGCTGCACAAAGGAATTCTTTCAATATGCTCACAATTTGCTCACACAAGATGACAAGACAAAACAAGATTTTGGTGTCATATACAGCTGTATTTACTTTGTGCATTTATCATTTCAATTGCATACATTTGAAACATTTTGGCCAATAAGAACAGGCACAAAATCCATCATCAAGTATACGATACAAGTTCTTTGAAAGGTCAATGCCAATACTGATATCTAGAGATGAGGTTGGCCAATGGCTAGTGTATATCAGAATACAGTTTGCAGTCATATCTATAACACATTTTAACATGGAAGATCACTGTGGGAAATATTTCAGTCACTGTAATGCATTGGAATCTGAATTGAATTTGGATTGCATCTATACTCAGCAGAGAGAAAAATGTTTTGGTCATTATTCTTATAATATTTTTAGTGGCTATAAAGCAGACATACTGTTTGATTGCAAACTGATGTTATACTACCATTTAAAGGTGTGTTTTTTTCTCTCCAAGAAATGTATTGTTTTATTCAGCAAGAACTCATTAATGCGATTAAAAGTGACAGTAAGGACATTTATAATGTTACAAAATATTTCTTTTTGAAGTTTGTATTCATCAAATAATCAAAATATATCAGTTCCTACAAAAAAATATTAAGCAGCACTGTTTTCAATATCGAAAATAAGAAATGTTTCCTGAGCAGCAAATCAGCATATTAGAATGATTTCTGAAGGATCATGTGACACTGAAGACTTCAGAAAATTCTGCTTTGCCATTGCAGTAATAAATTATTTTAAAATACATAAAAAATAGAAAATTGTAATAGTATTTCACAGTATTACTGTATTTTTTATCAAATAATTATGGTGAGTGTAATTATAAATATTTTAAAATCTTACCAACCCCTTTTTTGAAACGGTTGTTGTATGGGATTTCTTTACAAGCTTGGAAACAGAAGTAGTGCTGATAATTCTTTTCTAAAGGGTAACTTGTTCTTGTTCATGTTCTTGTCATTCAAGTTTGTGTATGATTGTGTACATGGAAATGATTGTAATGCTAACAGAAGGTTATAAGAAAAATATTGTACTGGAGAATGCAATAAAATATTAAAAACAGTGGTGATTGTGTTCTACAGGAGTCTGTGTGTGGATGCCCTCATTGAGCTGTCTGATGAGAATGCTGACTGGAAACTGAGCTTTGATGAGTTCCTCAACTGCCTCAGGCCTGGATTCAACCCTCCAGAGAGGAGTAAGATCTACCACCACTAAGCCCACTTACCCTGGCATACTGTAATAAGGCATAGTATCATATATAAACAGACCTATATGAACATATATCCTGTGTGTTGAGTGCTGTTGCGTGTTTTTAGAGTGCGCCTTAGAAGATGAGACGTACGAGGATGGTGCTGAGACTCAGGTGGAATGTAACCGCTGTGTTTGTGCCTGCGGGAACTGGGTTTGCACTGCTGTTATTTGTGATGGTGAGCCAAAACTCTGACCTGAGATATTGCTGTGTTTTTTTTTCTGCAAAGGCTGGGATTTAGACAGCAAAGCTGGATAAAATTGGATTTTTTATCTGTGGAATGTGGCCTGACTTTCTGTCTTCTCTCTCTCTCTCTACAGGTACAAATAAGTTACATGATCTTGAGGAAATGGAGGGAAATGATCAGGAGATGACGGAAGAGGAGTGGACTCAGAGAGTGGACGAACTTAATAAACATCAGGTTGGTGCAGAGTGTAATGCTGGAAGGCTGAGCTCTCAAGTATAGACAAAAATGTTCTGCTTAGCTGGCATGTGTATTTGTCTGGGTCATTATGGACCTAAAGCAAATAATGTGTGACTTTGGAATTGTTTTGCCCCTATAGGAAACTGTGGAGAAGATGAAAGTGGCAACTAAGAAGGATTGAGGAGTAGTTGAAGAGGAATAATAAACATTTGTTCAGATTTCAGCTTCAATCAACCTGTGTTTGAATGGAAAGAAAAAGTTTAATATTTTAATTTAGTTTATTATATTAATTATTGAAGTTTTCATAGCTGTGTTTTGTTATATTATTTGTTATAGTCTTTTTTTTTGGGGGGGGGGGGGGTAATATTATAAGAGAGTATGTATATCTGTACTTGTAGTGTAAATTACTGCAACCTTTTTGTAACCTTTCACTGTACTTTTAATGTTTCTAGGCAGGGGTTCATATTTCACCTTAAAGTTAACAGAACATATGAAATTATATTTTGAATAAAGACCAGTATCAACAATATTTTTGAATTTGTAATAGTAAAATTATACCCCTACAATTTTGATTATTGTAATATGACATATCTCATGTACAGTGTAGAATTTACTTTGCGTTTTAAAAAGTAGGTTGTGGACCGTGTCAACATAAATTCCTTTTATTTTGTGATAACTTTGCATTAATAAATGGCTGCCACGAACTATGTAACATTTTATAAAATAAATCTGAATTAATTGAAAACTGCTCGGATTGGTCTATTTGCTTTTTGTTTCGGGCATTTTTCATCTGGTCAGGCTGGGAGACCATTCCAGCTTAAACCAGCTTTTAGCATGGAAACACTAGCATTTTTTTCCTCATGGAAATACTACAGCTGTTTCACCTCTAACTTCTTTAATTGGTCTGTTGTGTATTAATCTTAATTGGCAATCACTCAATAAAACTATAAAGCAATACTCTGGGCCAAGTTTAATCTAGTTATCAAGCATCATGGCTGCCAAATGGGCATGTCTGATTGTGACATGTATATTGTCATTATTATGTACTCAAATTCATTATTGCTACATGAATATTTAACTAGGCTACATAAATACAGGTGTATATAGGCTAACTATAGGAACTGTTTGACTACAGTAAGCCATAGCATGATCATGCCAATAAAAAGAGTAGCCTATACTGTACCTCAAAGTAAAATGCCTTTTTATTGTCCCACCATCTACATGTGGACAATAGATTTATGCTTTAAATGCAATCACTAATCTTTCATAAAAGCAGACCTGCTGCCTACCAACAGGTTTTTATGTAAACCAGGCACTCGAACTAAACGTGCAGAGTTACATAAGAGACTTATGAGACGGAGCAAACTTGCCTCATGTTTGGATGACCAACCACTGACTGCAGGAGGCGTGACGCGCGCATTCTAGCACAGATAAAACCACCAAAGTCTTCGGTCAGGAGCGCGCATTTCGGACACTTTAGTCAAATGTTAAGTGTATGGATTATAACTCGAAGTGATACATTTTTAGACTGCTGCGCCATTAAAAAAGTGTGATACTTACTATACTTACCTATATTATTATTTTACTTTACTAAATAGTCCATATGGCTCGTTTCCCAAGCATGGACGACAAGTGTGCAGTTTTACATTTGTCACGTCTCCATCTAGACGACTTGAACTTGGATCATCTCGCGGATAGTAAAAGAAAACAAATCCAGCAGCTGCATCTCACTTACAATCGTTTATCGTTTCTTCCACCTTCCGTTTGTTTTCTATCTAACCTGGAATATGTGGATATGAGCAATAATGCGCTCACGGTCATACCAGATGACTTTATGCGACTTACAAACCTAAAGACGTTTGTGGCAAAGAACAATCTTCTGAACGAGTTCTCGTTCCCTAAGGAGTTTGAGTGCATGCAGGTAGAAACTCTGAATATGAGTGGAAACAGGTTTGAGGATATTCCCATACAGTTTCTAAAAATGACCACACTACAGTCCCTGTCACTTGGAGGAAACAGATTGAAGGACATCCCTTCAGAAATAGAGAACCTGATCAGGTATGGGATTGTTTGTTTCTATTGCTTTAGAAACAGTCAGCAGCTGTCCTGGGGAACGACGACCCTATATAAAAAGAGATAAGCTTAGAGAGAGGGAGAGTGAGAGATACTGTTTCTGTTGACAGCCAGACAGACTCAGGTCTGACCCGGCCAGTGTTACAAAACTAAACAGTAGTCGAATAAATTCCATGGCCTGGGGCTGGTTGGTGGGCTTTTGGGTAAAATATTAACCAATAGATTGAAAGAACGAAGCTAGGGTCTACTCTTAGACAAATAATTCTGACATAACAGACTGTTTACTCTGAAGTTAATGATCTCTGCTTTCATTTGCTAGAAAGTTAAAATTAGATCTTCCTGTTTCATCATTACATTGCTAAATGTTGACCTCTGTATTTAGAAGGAGTATGAACTCCCTCCATTGGCGGCACACTGTTTTTCCTTTGTATGCTTTCGTTGTGATCACAATACTGCAATACTAATTTAGCTTTTCACATAGGCCTATTCATCTCCACACTCTACATAGTTGTTAATTTTTTTAAAGTACCTTTGAAAACAGGGAATTTCTTATTAAAGCATTTTATTGGACTCAATTTGGTTAATTCCTGTGCTGACAAGATGAGAAAGCAGTATTTTTGGGCAATTTTCCAGGAGGAGAAAGACTTTTTTTTTTGTCAACATGTAGGAGTATACGCTAACATATAGCTAGGCTCAAAGCTAAAACAAACTAAAAGCTACAAAACTTAATTTCATGGATCTTTAAAGGAATAGTTCACCCAAAAATGAAATTATCCTATGATTTACTCCCCCTCAAACCATTCTAGGTGTATATGACTTTCTTCTTTCAGCCAAACACAATCAAGAGTTATATTACATAATATCCTGGCTCTTCCCAGGTTTGTAATGGCATTGAATAGTGCCCGAGTTTTTGAAGCTTCAAAAAGCACATCCATCCATCATAAAAGTAATTCATTCGATTCCAGTTCGTTAATAAAATCCTTCTGAAGAGAAGCGATGGGTTTTTGCAAGAAAAATATCCATATTTAAAACGTAATAAAGTACAACCTGTCCGCTGGAACTCGACTCTCTCGTTAACGTGCGTATAGCCGTTGCTGTAAGCCAGTGATTATAGTTAATAAAGTTTTAAATATGGATATTTTTCATAAAAAAATAAAATAAAATCATTTCTTCAGAAGGCATTTATTAACTCACTGGAGTCGCATTATGGAAACTACGGAACTCTGGCACTATTTAATGCCATTATAAAGCTAGAAAGAGCCAGGATATTATTTAATATAACTCTGATTGTGTTCGTCTGAAAGAAGAAAGTCATAGGATGGCTTGAGGGTGAGCAAATTAGAAATAAATAATTTTTTGGTGAAGTGAACTATTCCTTTAACTTTTGACCTCTGCTATATAGTCTAGAGATGCTGTATTTGGGAGGTAACCTCATCTCCTCCATCCCACCTGAAGTGGCTAACCTCACCAGTCTGAGATACCTGGTTCTGTGTGACAATCGCATCCAAAGCATCCCGCCCCAACTCAACAAGTGAGGTTTTTTGTTACTCATTCTCTTACTGTATGTTGTAAAGTCAAAGCAGTGAGGTGATTTTTTTAATGTTATCATCTGATTTCTCTCCTTGCAGACTACACTCCCTTCTCTCTCTCAGTCTCCACAACAACCTGCTGACCTTCCTCCCTCGTGAGATCCTCAGCCTCGTCCACTTGCAGGAGCTCAGTCTCCGTGGAAATCCTCTTGTTGTGCGCTTCATCAAGGACATGACCTACGACCCTCCATCACTTTTAGAGCTAGCAGGACGCACGGTCAAGTCCCAGAACCTTCCGTTTCGCTCGTGTGACCTACCGTCCAATCTGATCCATTATTTAAACCTGGCTAGCGAATGTCCCAACCCAAAGTGTGCAGGTAGGGGAGCACAATAACACTGTATAATCTGTGAAAAAGTGACATATTTAGAAAAAAACTGTCTTATCAAAACTAAATCTTGCAAGGATACCACTACTTTAAGCCACATAATGCATAGATTAAAGGAATATTCTGGGTAATTTCAACCCAGAATAATAATTTCAACATTAAACATTATAATTTAACCCTTTATTTTCTTAAAAAAAAAGCAAAAATCAATATTAAGGTGGGGCACTTACAATGGAAGTGAATGGGACAATTTCTGAGGGATTTAGAAGCAAATTGTGCTTATAATTTTAAAAACGCTCTTATATCTATTTATTTGTTAAAACGTGTGTATTATTTGAGCTGTAAAGCTGTTTAACTCGTTATTTTTGCAGTCGTTTTAAGGAGTATTGTCGGTTTGCAATGTCAAAACTGTAAAAATTGATTCTCGTTAGCATGTGAATGGCTATGGATTTTTTGTTTTGTTGCAATTGTCCCTTTGGGTCTCTGGAATTTTCCGGCTTTCCGTGTTTTACTGTAATATGATAGGGGGCGCTATTACGCATCTTCTGAAAGAGCAGAGAATCTCCGGATCAAAACAGGGAAAAAATTAGAAGAAACAAGCGATAAAAGCATTGCTTATGCACATTGAAATCTTTGGAAAAAAAGAATCCCATTTTCTTAACTTTTTGTTCAAAATGTTGTTTTTTTATGAAACTTACATTTAAGTGTATCATAAAAAAGGAATGCATGAAGGTAGAATAAAATGTTTTTTAAAAACGCTGGCGGTGAAATAGTTAACATGCATGTTGTTTGCGTCTTGTGACTAAACTGACTGAGAATTGAAAATTTGTGATTGAAACTAAGAATTTAAAAACGTACAGATTTGCCCCATTGACAGATTTGTTCTCATTTTATTTTTACAGAAAAGGACATTTGTTTTGTGTGCTGTTGACTAATGCTGTTATTACTTTAAGCAGATTTTTATCGTTGTCTTTAAAATCTTGAATATTTGTCCACCTCTTTGACACTTTTCCATATCATGCCCTTCAGGTGTTTACTTCGACTCGTGTGTGAGGCACATCAAGTTTGTGGATTTCTGTGGGAAGTACCGCCTGCCGCTCATGCATTACCTCTGTTCCCCGCAGTGTTCCTCTCCCTGCAGCTCAAACCCACAGAGCGACGCAGAGTCAGAGGAGGAGAACAGTGTCCCCGCAGACAGACTCCAGAGAGTACTGCTGGGATAGAACAAACCTCCAATCTGTCACAGGACTTCCATTAAACGCTTCATTTCAACATTTAGAAGTGTTTTAATGACTCAACAAAAAAGCACTGGCTATATAGTTTAACTGTGATTAAAAGAGGTAGGTTTGAACTGTAAATCAAAGTTTATTAGGTTTAAAGGGATAGTTCATTCAAAAATGAAAATTCTGTCATCATGTTCTCATCCTCATGTCATTCCAAACTCATGTATATATATTTTTTGGATGACTTCAGAAGACTTTTGATACTGTATATAATCAAATGAATGACTATTAATGTTCTTTTATGGCGTTTTTGTGTGTTTTGGAGAGTTCACTGTTTATGTTCCATTGAGGCCAAAAGCAAACTTGTTTGAAATGGCATGAGGGCGAGAAACGAATGAAAATTGTGAACTATTCCTTCTTAGAACGCTGCTCAAAAGGCATCTGAAAACGGTAGCATCTTGCCTAAAACAGTATTTCAAGTGGGTCAGCTTGCCACAGACAAAGCCCACTGGCAAATAGAGAACAAATTGACTGCTTTGCACTTCTGGAAAATGTGATCAATACATGAACAGTTACTCTTTGACCTCTTCTTTGTATTGACTGTTAATCTGCCCTAACTCGTCCAAAGGTCAGGTTATGGACTATGATGGCTACTTCACACAGTTCGGGAATTTATGTAAAGCTAATATTCATGACACAACCTTGAAAATAGTTACACGCTAAAGAACACTCTTTTTTTGTATTTTGTCTTGTATTTAGAAGTTTGACTATAGCAAAAAGGTTTCAGATCAGTATTAAGCAGTAGTGTTTACTGTCTCTAAAAGAGCTCATAATGGCCCTATAATAACAATAAAACAGATACTCTTATGATAACTTATCTGCTGTGTGTGTTTCTCATCAGCAATAGTCGTCATTTCAGCCAGTCTGACTATTAGATAGATCATACAATGATGATAATTTTAACAGTATTGCACAAAGTGGATGGCTTTGTCTGAGGGTTTGGGTCAGTCAGTTCACATCAATATCTGACAGTTGCATTTATGGCCAATTTCAATGCACTCCTCTAGCACCAGACGCAGCTATCACTCTTACTGCAAATAACAGTCTTCTATCACGGTTTACGATCTTACAGTGACATGACACAGATTGCGACACCTCTCCATCTCTCTCTGGAATAATAGGACAGATTTACAAAAGAATCTCAAAGGTAGGATGACTCAGCAGAGCTTCACATGTCTGACATTTTAGTGCACATATAGTTTAGATAGGCTAAATTAAGAAAAGGAGTAGGCTATACATGCTGTAAAAAATATGTCTTATCTGGCCCCCAGTCTGGTCTAACTAGTCTGTTAGCTGGTTTTAAAGAGGTTTTGTGAGGGGCAGATTGGGAGACCTGCAAGCTTTTCAGAAGGAATTCATCTCTAGCCCATATTTCAAGACTCATATGGATGGTAAAGAGGAAAAATAGCCTAACCCTAGGCCTACATTGTAATCTTACTTTGTGTTTCTCAAGAGCAAAACCCGAGTCTAATGTAGTCTATTAGTGCTCTAGTGACGATTATGAGTGTATTTTGGATAATGATCTCCATCGAATGTTTTGGTGGAGGTCATACTTTCTGTTTCTGCAATACTTCTAAAAGTACTCGAGTGTTGAACATATGTGTGAAAAAAATGACAAAGCATCTTATGATTTTCAGCGCTCCCTGGTGGTCTAGTGGTTAGGATTCGGCGCTCTCACCGCCGCGGCCCGGGTTCGATTCCCGGTCAGGGAACATAAGTTTTCTTTCAATATTCAACGTGGAGACAAGATCTAGTTATCTAGCTATTTTCTGAAAATTCAATGTAACGCTTAATCCTCACTGTGTTTGACTTTCTGACATAAACTACGAGAACTGTTATACACACACACACACACACACACACACACACACACACACACAGATAGTTACCCCCCATTTCCAGCCCTGTATGTGTGTGTGTGTGTGTGTGTGTGTGTGTGTGTGTGTGTGTGTGTCAAACACCCACGCGATCTTACTCAGTGCCTGAAGTGGGCCGGTACGCACCGCCGGTATTCGCAGGCTACCGGCACTTATTTGAAGCTGTAGTATACCCTCACTTTGCCTTGCAGTGATATATATACACACCTTTCTCAATAAGTTATAAATAAGTATTTGCATATTATATGAGCATTCGTAATCATTATGTTTCTATATGAATTAAAGGAGTTTGACAATAAAACAAAACATCTGTAATCTAACAAATCTTTTTTCAACTAAAACAATTAATTTATTTATACTCTATTTGGGCCTTAAATGTCTATTATATTAAACCATTTAAAACATATACGCATTTTTTTATGTATTTGTATGTGTTCTTGGAGAATGGAAAGCTTGTGTCACGTTTGCTTGTTAAAGGGACAGTTCACCCAAAAATGAAAATTCTGTCGTAATTTACTCGCCTTCAAATTGTTGAAAATTAATTTCTTTCTCCTGCTGAACACAAAAGAAGATATTTAGTAGAATATGGGTAACCAAACAGTTGATGGGCCCTATTGACTCCATAGTATGGGAATTTTTATAATAAATACATTTTTTTTAAATCAATAAATTATCAATATTATCAATAACATTATCAAATAATAATGATAATATCAATAATATTTTCAAATAAACTATCAATATTTTCTGACGGAATTTTCATTTGTGGGTGAACTATCCCTTTAAACACGTCCAGGCACTGAAGCTAATTAATATTCATGAGGCAAGCGTAGTTCCTTCCTATGTGCGCAGTGAGTCAACTGCGCAAAGAGCGGAAAAACACAAACATGACACCGCGAGTAGAACAAACTCCAGGGTTTCTTAGTTTCTATTCCCTCACCATCAAGTAAAACAAGTTAAGTTTAACCAAGCTCACATCAGAAGCACGGAGATTCCCTATCGTCGTGTTTATGTTTCGCGGTGGTTAACTTTGTGTTGTCAGCGATGTCTGATGGCTGTGAATGATCCGGGAGGTGCTGATGCTGCTGCTGATGCCGAAGAGCCGCCGTCTATGCTGTGGGGTCTGGACCCCGTGTTCTCCGCATATTCCAGACTCTACATTACTGACATCCTACAGATGAAAGAGTCCAGACAAGTACCTGGTAACGTAAAATACAGCAGTTAACCATCGGCCCCTTTGCTTCTGTTTATTGGATTTATCTTTATCTACACAGAAATAAAAGTAATAAAGTATTGATAAATAATACCAAAGTATTTTTCTAAATATTTGTTACACTGCAACATATTGTTTTGCATGAGCTACTTTTTTTTTGTTAGTTGCTGTTTTTAAAATAGATAATGCATAGATATAAGAAGGCCCTGTACTTTTACTGTTACCAAAGAAGGTCCCACATTTGACACATGTCATGATGTCTTGCAGGAGTTTATTTCTACAAGAATCACCCACTCTTCCAGGTGGATGTACTGGGGACGGTTGTTTACAAGCGGGAGAGAGACGATTTCTACTGTTATGGAGGTCTGGAAAAAACATTATTTCTGCATTATCACCTTTTTAATGTTATAGAAACATACACTTTTTGGCATTTTATTGATCTAAACTAATCAAATTTGATCATCATCAAAGATTTTATACACAAGAAAAGTGCATTACCAGGTCTGTTGCAATTTTTCTTGGTTCCTTTATAAACTCGGCCACTTTGACCAGTATTTTTTTCCTTTCATGTCTTATCTTGCCTTGGGAACCAAGTGAGCCAGTACTGCCCCTCAAAAGTGGGCACATGTTGCACCTGGTCTTACTATTGCTTGTCTGTTTTCCTTTAACACATAGTGGATGATAGTACTGGTGTCATAAATTGTCTTTGTTGGAAAGATGAGAAATGGAGGGATCAAGGAGAACCGACTAAATGTAAGTTACAAAAACTGTCTTGACACTACATTAGTAACATTAAAGGGGTCATATAATGGTACATGCACTTTTACAAGTTGATTGTACTGAAATGTGTGTTGTTGGCAGTGCCTGTACACAACCATCATAAAATGATAAAAATCCATCCAGTGTTTTTTTTTTTTTTTTAATCTTCTTATATGTTTTCCCCTGTCTCAAATCAAGCCATTCCGGATGCCCCTCCCACGATTGTTGATTGACAGCAGCGTTTTTGCAAATCGCTTGCGGCACGCTTCACGATGAATGCGGCTGTTTACACTCAGGGTACATTACGGCATGTTTTCTATGTACGACGTTCTCAATATAATTCATAATCCCGCGTTATGGTTATTGTGTTATTGTGTACGGTGTGCGCACAGAACAGAGGGGCGGGGTGAGCAAAGCTCATTATCATTTAAAGACACATGCACTTAAACGGCGTGCTGAAACAGAGCTGTTTTTGACCAGGTAAAATGAGTGTTTTCTTACAATACTAATGAGAATTTTTTATTAAAGTATATTACAAACTTT
Organism: Scardinius erythrophthalmus; assembly: GCF_964197995.2. NCBI lineage: Eukaryota > Metazoa > Chordata > Actinopteri > Cypriniformes > Leuciscidae > Scardinius > Scardinius erythrophthalmus. The sequence continues at coordinate 38,439,017 of NC_138223.1, forward strand.
TAATTTAGACCCTAAAGAATCATATTAGCTTGTACAAAAATGGCATTATATGACCCCTTTAACATTTCACATTAATTCAGTACAATTACAGAAAAATATATTTTGAATCTACACTATTGTTCACAAATTTGGGGTTAGTAAGATTTTTAATGTTTTTTTAAAGCAGTCTCTTATGCTTTCCAAAGCATTTATTTTATAAAAAATACAGTTCAAATATTAATATTGTGAAAATATTATTGCAATGTAAAATAACTGCTTTGTATTTGAATATGTTCTAAAATGTAATTTATTCCTGTGAATTCTCAGCATCATTACTCCAGTATTCAGTGTCACATGATCCTTCAGAAATCATTCTAATATGCTGATTTGCTGCTCAAGAAACATTTATTATTATTATCAATGTTGAAAACATTGCTGTTTTAAAAAAAATATTAAACAGCATTGCTGCCTGTTATATTTCTGTGGGTATCATAACAATATTTTTTCAGTAATCCCTGATGACCCCAGCATATTACCGTCATTTTTGATCAACTGCATTCTTTCTGAATAAAACTTATTAATATATTTTTTTAATTAGCTGACCCCAAACAGTAGTGTGTCAAAGATATTTAAAAGCTTTAAAAGATGGAAACTCCTATAGTGAAAATAATGTTTTCACTGCTGTAAATATTTAATCAGCAAAAATAGTTTTTTCTTAGTACAATCTTTTTTAAATTACTTAAACATTTTTAAGCAAGCCAGCTGTAGATGTTGTAGAAAATCTGATGCGTAAGGAATATTAATCCAGTAGGTGTACTAATCCAGTGCTAATGTCAATAGGCAGAGATCCCAGCGGATCCTCCAGAGGCTTTAACATAGAAGACGAACTCAAACGACTGAAGGAGGCTGAAAGGCAGAGCACCGAGCTGGAGATCGGAGACCTGCTGAGGATACGAGGGACTGTCAAAACCTCCAGGGATGCGAGGGAGATCAAGGCCACCTGCTTCTGTAAGTGAAATGTTAAGGGATTTAGATGCACATAATATGTCTGTTTAATCAGTTAGAGTGAGCTTGTTTGCAGAACACATGGTTATTTTGCTGTAATCATCACTCTGTAGTTGTTTGTGTGTGTTCGTTTAGATAAAGTCAGTGACCCTGTGATGGCAGTGCAGATCTCGCGTATGCTGGAAATGCCTCAGCTGTACAGAAAGTGCTATGATGAGCCGTTCCAGATGCCGAGTGATGACCTGGGCGGCACAGAGTGAGTCACGCAGAATGATGGTCTCATTTACATCTGTTATTTTACATGACATCATTTACATCTTACACCTGCAGTGACATTAACCTAATTGTGCTACATGGAAAAAATGCTTGCAGCCCGTTTTGCATGCATTTTTATGTGACATATATGCATGATATAAATATATAATAATAACAAAAATTATATATATATATATATTATATATGTGTGTGTGTGTGTACGTATGTATATATATATATGTGACCCTGGACCACAAAACCAGTCACATGGGTCAATTTTTTTAAATTGAGATGTATACATCATGTGAAAGCTGAATAAATAAGCTTTCCATTGATGAATGGTTTGTTAGGATTGGATACAACTATTCTGGAATCTGAGGGTGCAAAAAAAACGAAACATCGAGAAAATCGCCTTTGAAGTTGCCCATTTATGTTCACGATTGTGCTGCATTCACTCACAAAAATATATATTTTTTTTATATTCACGGTAGGAAATTTACAAAATATCTTCATGGAACTTGATCTTTAATTAATATCCTCATGATTTTTGGCATAAAAGAAAAATCGATAATTTTGACCGATACAGTGTATTGTTGGCTATTGCCACAAATTTACCCATACTACTTGTGACTGGTTCTGTGATCCAGGGTCATGTATGTATATGTATATGTATATATGTATGTATATGTATTTATGTGCAAAAGTCTTAGGCATGTTAGTATTTTCACTCCCAAAAAATGGGTTTAAGCCAGTTATTTCTATCTTTTGCTGTAGTGTGTCTGTAGGAAATATCAGTTTACATTTCCAAACATTCCTTTTGCCATTAATTGTAATTATCCAGTGAGATTTTTGTATGCACAAGGAGTCTGACAACAGCCGGTATGATCCACACGACACGGAGATCTGATCTCACCATCATCGAGAACAGAAAAAACTGAGACGAGAAAATAATCCAGAAGAACTGTGGCAATGGCTCCAAGACACTTGCATACAAAAATCTCACTGGATTATTACAATTAATGGCAAAAGGAATGTTTGGAGATGTATTTTCAACTGATATTTATTTACTACTGACACACTACAGCAAAAAATATAAATAACTGGTTTTAAACTAGTTATTTTTGTGTGTGAAAATACTAACGTGCCTAACGGTAGGGATCCATTTTTGCGACACGACTGAAGCGTGGTGTCGCGACGTCTCCCCTCATTTGTACGTTGATGGGCGTTCCTCAAGTTTACCGCTATGGGCGTGGTTTTGAGCCAGCGGCTCATGATTCCCCCAGTCTCCATGTGCTCTTCTTCTATTGGATAGTAATTTTTTCAAATGCAGCATCGCCTTCCGTTCCCGGTCGCTTGACGTCACCCATTGGAATAAAGTGGAGTGCGGCGTGACAGAAGTGTCGCATGGACAAGTGGATCCGTACCATAAGACTATAAAACATTTTTTTTTGTTCCAAGCTTGGGGAAAAAAAGCATCTGAAATTTAATGTCTTGATTCAGACCTCAAATTTGAAATGTAGGGCCTAATTGTGAAACACATTAAACGTGCTTTCTGTGCTTTTCAATTTTATTTACAGAGCTGGTGGTTCCTCACATTTCCACCATTTGCTGTCTCGGTCAGTTCTCACCCTTAAGGAGTTCCTCTCAGAGAAAGAGGTGGCCAGGTTTCGTCCTTATGATGTCGAGTTCCTCTTACATCCACTGATCCAAAGTTCTTCAGCAGAACAGGTACTGGGCCTGACCTTGACCTCCACTGTACTCAATAGAGTATGTTTCATGTCTTTCCTTCACTGTCCAGTACCAATAAAGCTGGAAAATTCCACTATGCAAAAGATGAACGCACAAGTCTACCAAAGTAAACTGTCCTTGTTCAATGTCACCACTCTTGGCTGGAGTCTATCAGGATATAAGAGCCAGGAATAACTTGTGGGCACTGCAGGGAGGATGTGTTGTGCTGTTTGATGGCAGCAGGGAGTGATCGTCTGTAACATTTTATGAGATGCCGCTAGTTTGGAGATTCAAGGACAGCAGCATACGGTGATGAGAAAGAAGTATGCTAACGAGAAGCTGTCGATATCTTCGTTAGACATCAAACGAGAATGCACGTGGAGTATGCGTTTCATTTTTTTGTTAAAAGGAGCTGAAATGGTAATTTTGAATGGTGCATCACAGAAATGTGATTCATTGTTTGGGTGACTCATCATTTAATTTCTTATTTTGCCTGAAGGAGTCAGATCAGCCCAGAACGTCATCGGCTACGCAAATTCGAAAACTTCTGAAAGAGACCCTGAGCGTCCTCCAGGATGAGGGACAAATATTTCGCAAAATACGGACCCAGGATGAAGTCTACAATGTATGTGCGCACACATAAAGACACCTCTTAGCAAGTATGACATCATCATATTGAGAGAGAGAGAGAGAGCAGCAGTGGTTAATGTTACCTCAGGAGACTCTTAACAAAACTAAAGGGATTATGTGTGTAATATTCTCTTCCTACACATACTTTCTACATATTATAGATCTGAATAGGGTTTGTACCCTTTAGGATTTTAACGAGGATTATATTAAAAGCGCCCCTATTATGCTTTTTCAGATATTCCCTTTCATGTAGTGTGTAATAAAGCTGTTGGGAATGTAAAAGGTCTGCATAGTTTCAAAGATCAGATCAGCAATTCCAGACTTCCTGCACAAACCTATGTGGGTTTGTAACAAATTAGCATAATGCCAGCCTATGGAACGTCTACTTTGTTCCGCCCTCAAACACTGTAGTTGTAGCCGAGGCCCGGGAGAGTTTGGTTTGTGTTGTCGAGAAGATGCTGGTTCTGCTGGCTTCCAAAGGATGAGAACTCGGGCTCGAATTGATACAGACTGGGCCATCTGACCAATCAGAGCAGAGTAGACTCTCAGAAAGGAGGGGTTTATAGAGACCGGATCCTTTATCGAACTGTTTCAGATACTGTGAGACCTTTGTTAGACCTTCAGAACAAGAATAGCACAATAGGGGCACTTTAATGTGGTTTAACCATAACTAAAATATAATTTCTAAAACTACTTTAGAACGTAATTATATTTTTATTACCTTGGCTGCTTTAGGTAACAGAACAAGACAAAGATCTTCACACAGCGATCAAGGACATTTTACGAGAGGATACCAAACGGGAAAAATGTGAGTTTTTTTTTTTTTTTAAATACTAGTTGCGTATGCATATAATATTATTCATATTATTACACTAAATGCTTGATTTTGGTTGGTCAAGCACTGCATTTTCAGTTCAAATTATTTTGTATAATGTATTTCATGGTTGTCCCAGGCTGTCACATAAGACTTTCAATTTGAATCAGTATTTATTTATTATATATATTTATTCTTCATTGTTATTTTATTTTATAATTAAACAGTGTGCTGAGTGGGATCATATACAAGCAGGTGGCCATTATTTCAAAATAAAACCTGATCCAAATATGTGAGTAAAGGACCCTCATGTTGCTTTTTTTGCAGATGCTGAGAAAGGATGCCATGTCCTGCATATTTTGTCCAGCATGAGGCAGCGCTACAGCCAAAACCTGAGTCGAGAGGTGCTGGAAGTTGCTCTGACGTTCTTAGAGTGCAAAAGTGACATAATAAGCACAACAGAAGCCCACTACATTGTGTTGTAGCATCATTTTAAAATAATAATAAGTTAATAAAAATACGAGCAAAGTGTTCAAAGCAATCATGAAGAAAGATTGTAAACAGTGACAGAACCCTTTTTTAATACAAAACATTAAAGTTATCTAATGGCTCTTTGTTTCCTTACATGTTGCTTTTTATGGTGGAATGAAAATATACAGTTATATTTACTTCAGCATTGTTCTTAATACATAAATTGCCTCTTTAATGGGCTAACATAAACATTTGAGATCTCCTGAATATTTACATTGTTTAACCTTTCCTTTCTGGCACTTTAAAAATGAGTTCCCTTTCACTTTAATTATACAGAAAAGAGTGGCCTGGATATTCTTCAAAATAAAACATTTTGTGTTCCAAGGAAGAAAGTCATACATATTTGGTACAATATGATAATGAGGGCGAGTAAGTGATTCATTTAGGAGACAAAAGGTCGTTTTAAACGGTAGTTGCACTCAATGGCCATAGGAGGTCGCTGTGAGCAAATAGATACGTCACCGTCCGCGAGCACATCTGTATCTGTGCGCGTTCAGGTCTATTTATGCTCATTTGCGGTACGTACGAGTAACGGAAATCACGTCTCATACTGTCCTTGATAATCTTAGATTATGGAATACATTCGCAGCAAACCATGTGCTTTTTTTTGTTTGTTGTTGTTGTTCCATTTACACTATGCAAAAAATGCATTCAAAATCGAACGTTCATCAAATGACTGTTCATATCTAGCATATGGCATGGTTTTGTTACATATACTCTATTGCAATGTTTTCCCTCACAACAAACAAACTGAATTTAAAGAAACAAACAAACAATGCATGCTCTGTAAAATCCAGCCATTGTCTCTTTTACGAAGGAAGACAATGATATCAACACAACACTCGTTTCCCCCCCTGTAGAGACTCTTAAACTGCAACAGAGTCCTTGTCAAGAAGCCCATCCCCATTGCCCAAATATCCCAGACCAGTGTGTGCGCGCGCTTCCTGCCGAATGGACTTCGCGGTGAATGCACCCCGGCCTTTATGACGCGCGCCGCTCACGTTTGAGGAGAACCCCCAGACTTCAGCGACACTACTGTAGTCCACACAAAGAAGACGCGCTCGTTCCCTTATGACGCGTCGATCCGGATTCCAGAATGACACTCTAGAACGCGTCTCGATTCGAATTCGGTTCGAGAATCCGCTCTGCGCTGTGAGAGAAATGGATACGAGCATGTTCGTTTCCTGCAGACGGATATAAGTTTTACCTCATTTATTACTCGATCTTCACATCTACATTACGTCTAAGGGGAACAAACGGACTGATTAAACTGACGGGCCGGGGGGCAAAAATCGTTCGCTTTCATTGCGAAGAAGAACAGCGATTTCATTCGTGCAAACGTCTTCGTGACTGTCCATTTATTCAGTCGCTGTCTGATTACCAACGGTGCTTCTGAAGCCTCTGTTGTTTTCACAATGCAGTTTCGGACAGTTTTGGATGTAAAAGTGGTGGATGTGGAGAAGAGGAGGAATCCATCCAAACATTACGTGAGTTGGCTACCTATTCACCTTGCGTCCTTCTCGAACCTGATGCTGAGATAGGCTACAGAAAGACGCATCTGGATAATGATAAAGAACATTTCTGCAACATTATAGACACGAATACGTTTTGAGCCGATTCTGTTTTCTCCTCTAAAAAGTCTGGTACATATATGCATGGGGGTTACAGAGATAAAGAAACAACAAATAAATAAATAAATAAAAGAGAAGAATGACCTCAGATTGAACATTTGGACTCACTTTTAATTATATTCCCTTAATTTGGCAAATTAATTAGTAGATTTTCATTTATTGTTTGAGATAACCCGTAGTTAAATTATTAAAGCATGAATGACTTTAGATCTACACCATATTATTCATTTTTCAATATTAAAATTCAAATGAAATCGTTGCAGCAGGTAATATCAGTTGTAGCATGACCAATAACAATATGATCATTTTTTTGTGAAAATGGCAAGAAAAAAAAGATATATTGTTTCTAAGTCCTTTATGCAACATGAAGAGTTACATTACCATAAATACATTTTGATCAAATGTTCCAAAACTATATCTTATGAAAAATATTTTATGCTCCTCACTAATGATTCTGAGGAACTGATCAATGACGTGCGTGTTTTGATCAGCTGATTGAACTTTATGTCACAATTTTCCCAAGCAATTTAGGCTACAACTTCAATGACGGATTTGGGGGTTTAGTGGCTTGAAATAAGTGCCCATATATGGCTGGAGTAGTTTTAAATATTTATGAGACCACTTCTTGCAAGCATATGCTAGACGTTACAAATTAGCTTCATACTAGCTATACATACATTATATAGGCTGGATTTGGGACATTTTTGACATTTTGGGCTAATTTAAAACCATGCCCCATTCCAGAGTTCAAATTAGTGCAATTTCAGTGCAAATTGATTTTTAAAGAAGAGTTTGATAATTATTTGTTTTTGTCTTTGGCATGCCCCCCCCCCCCCTTTTTCTGTATGACTAGTGTAACTCCACCAATGTGCAATGATCATGTTCTCCAGCATGATTTTAGAATGAACCCAAAGAGCATCTTGTGCATCAGTGGAAGCAAATATATCTGACCTACTGTACAAAGAGTTCAAAAGCTTATTTTTATTAGTGACCCAATTAGCGCAATATTTCTTGATTTTTCATTCCATTTATGCCACACATATAAGTTTAACTTGTCGTACAATCGGAGAAACCCCATTTAAACAGTAGCCAAATATCCAGTGATTTTTAACAACAGTACATTTTAACATCCAAATCAGCCCTTGACATTCATCAGTGTTTGTGGCTTTTTGTTTTAAAGAGCTTCTTCAACATGGGCCCATTGTCTCTAAATCTCCTAACCACCGAGAGCTTCAGAACTGTTCTCAGATCAGCTTTAGTGCAACATCCTCCCCCATAACTCTCACTGGAGTCATTTGCTTAGCCATAGATTCACTGCATTCTCTCCCGGGAGAGCGAGACTTTCGGAATATGCACGGCCCTGTGTCCCACAGGCTTCTGCGTTCTCTGGATAGAGAGTAAAAAAAGAAAGGCAGTTGTTCAGTCTCATTAGTAATGTTTGTCAAACAGCTGGGTATGCTTTCCTTTCGAGAGAGAGAGATAGAGAAAAGGAGGAGGGGAAATGTGAACCCGCATGCCCTTGTTTTAATCCCCAGAAGCAACCCGACTTCCTCTCTTTGAATGGAAGCTTGGCTGTGTTTAAACCAAGTGCAGAAAAAACTCTTTTCCTTCACACACAAGACAACGTTCTTTCTGCCCTTTACTTTGATCCGGGATGCATCGGTAGGATGATAAAGAGTGTACTCACAACCGCTTCGGAAAAGAAGTGCAGGTTTGTCATCATTAGTCAGCTGAGAGTTTGAAGTCGAGTAAAAATAGGGGATCATACGATGGAAAATGTCATGCTTCCAGACAGGAAGTGAGCACTGAAACACTTCTCCGAAAGGTGGACAGAATTGGTTCTATTATGCCTTTGTGGGAATCGTGTGTGTGTGTGAGACATGTTTTCTCACACACTCACTTCATTAGTGAGCACGGGTTCCCAACAGAGCCCCACATGTCTCAAATGTGTTTGTGTGTGTGAACGTTACACAACGCCGCCTTGAGGCTCTCCCCTGACAATCTGCTGTCTTGTCAGCTTTTGTATGTGACACATTTCCTTAGCTGTTTCCATCTGTTAAATCATAGGCCACTACAAAACGTTCACGCCACAACATGCCATGAATCCTGATCGTTTGCCCGGTGTAATGGCGATTAAAACACTTTTATTCAGCACAAAAAGGGACTAAAGCCATGATTGTTATGCTCTCTCTCTCTCTCTCTCTCTCTCTCTCTCTCTCTCTCTCTCTCTCTCTCTCTCTCTCTCTCTCTCTCTCTCTCTCTCTCTCTCTCTCTCTCTCTCTCTTTGGTTGAATAGTTCATACAAAAATTCATCCATCATAAAAGTAATCCACACGACTCCAGTCACCCTTCGGCTGGATTTCGACTCTTTTGTGAACGCATGTACGCCCATTGTTGAAGGCCACAAGCCAGTGATTATAGTTTATAAAGTTTTAAATATGGATATTTTTCTTACAAAAACTCTTTGCTTTAGAAGGCATTTATTAACCCTCTGGATTACTTTTATGATGGATGGATGCGCTTTTTTGAGCTTCAAAAACTCGGCCACTATCCAATGGCATTACAAGCTGGGAAGAGCCAGGATATTTTTGAATATAACTAGAAGAAAGTCATATACACATAGAAAGGCTTGAGGGTGAGTAAATTATGGGATAGTTTTGGGTGAAATATTCCTTTAAGGCAATCCATCTTTTCTTTAAAAAAGGAAGAAGAGAGGTAACACAATGCAATTCAATTGGGCCAATTTGTGGAGGATTTTAAAGCAGACACATGTCCTTTGATTTTATTAAAGGACTTGCCCTAATTCTTCTGTTAAAACGTGTGTATTATTAGAGCTGTAAAGTTGTTCTCTTGGTTTTATGGTTGCTTTAAGGATGTAGGCGTTACGTTGTCATGACAATGAAGTTGTAAAGTTGCATATAAACTGCTGAAAGTTTTTAAAAATGTTTTTGCATTTAAAAATGCTCAAGGCTGTTTTTCTTTGATCAAAAATACAGTAAAAACAGGAATGCTGTGAAATATTGTTACAGTTTAAAATAAGTGTTTTCTATTTGTTAATGTCAATGCTGAATTTTCAGCATCATTACGCCAGTCTTCAGTGTCACATGATGCTTTAGAAATCATTCTGATTATTATTCATGTTGAAAACGGTCGTACTTGTGTGGAAACTGTGATGCATTTTTTGTTATTGTCACGTTTGATCAATTTAATGCATCCTTGATGAATTAAAAGTATTAATTTCTTAAAAAAAAAAAAAAAAAAACGGACCCCAAAATTTTTAATAGTAGTGTACACAGAACAGATTAGTAAGCAATTTTTTTTAAATACAGCTGTCACATTAACATGCATATTATTTACGTCTTGTGGCTAAACTATTGAAACGAATTTTCAGATTGATCAGATTCACATCCATTGTAAGTGCCTTTTTAGTTTTTGGGTGAACTATGCCTTTAAACCAGCCCCCCTCACTCCCTCCCTCCATATCCCACACATCCTATTCCAGCGCTCACATACGTTGATGCACTGATGAATGACTCCTGCTGCATCCTGCCTGTCTTTAATTTCCACGTTTTCATTTCCCCTCCTCTTCGCTTGTTCCTTGTCCAACATGACATCTCGGATCACTAAAGCTCATTGCTCCTTTCTGTAGAGTTACTGTCTCCCTGCCGCCAGTTGCGAAGCAAATGCTATTGCTTTCAGTGCAGCTTGATTACATCATAGAGAACAAATGATGCCTGAGCTGCTGGTGACAACATGTGTGGGCAGAAAGCGAAGGCCCTGCCACAGTAGAGCAGCCTTCATGGGAAATGGCTTTCTCTCTCACGGTAACTAATGATGGCGTCACCCATAAGGAGAAATGATCCTGCCAAGGGCTTTCCTGGGATACTTTATCAGAATTGTATCATATTTTCCAGTGCATTTGATACATTCTAATGGTTTTCTGTTGTTCAACAGCTGGAGCTTGAATTACGTGAACTAATGATGTGTTTGTTTATGATGCTTTGTTTAGCTTTTTATTGTCTGGGACACTGGGTCTGGCTCTCTCGAAGGGCTCTATGATGAAAGATGAGATTGTTGAGGGGGTTTGAAAGGCCACGTAGGTGTAATGGAGCTGAAAAATAGCAGTAAAATGTTCCTTCTCTGACAGGTTTGTCTACACACCACCAGTTACAACATTCTGTAGACACGTAAGATCTTGCGGAGGCGACTGACTCGCTCCTAGTTTAAGTGTCTGACTTCCAATAATAATAATCAGAGTTCAGTTGATGATATTTGGCTGTTTTCAGATTATCGGTTTTCAGATTTATCGGTTACAGTTCATAAATTTAAACATCCTTGTCAGTGGACAATTAGACCTTCAGATTGACTCCATAGCAGCTTTCATTGGCCAAGGACTGCCCAGAGGTTGTCTGTCATGTAAAGTATCCAATCACAGGTCGTTTTGTTCCACGTCATGTTTAGGGACGTGAAAATGTAACGCCGATGTCCCTACAATAACAGACCGGTGTGTAAAACTCTTGGACGTATTTTAAAGAGTCTATGACGCAAAATTAACATACTTTACTTGAAAATGCAGCGTTTAGTTGATCCTGATATGCTCTCATTGTCACAGTTGTAAACACGACGGGGTTCTTCTTCCATGAGGGGGTTTGGCATCACTGCATTTTTGTTTCCAGGCAGAGCATTAAAGAACGCGATACACACGTCTTCCTGACATCCTTTAGAATTCAACCAATCAGATGACAACTTTGAAAATCCTGAAGTGTTTCCAGTTAAGTCTGCCATATGCATCAGACGTTCCTGGGCGTGATGTCTGAGGCTGAGACAGGTGGACAATAAACTTTTTCTACTTTTACTATAAACATACACTATATTAAAGCATCATTAAACATTGTTATTTAAATGCTAGCAATTCGCCACATCCTTTTATAACAGCCTCTTTGCACCCATTTCTACGGAGCCCTGCACATGACATGCGGGGGAAAAATGTGTATCTTGGCTACAAATACAGTTAGTTCCCATGACTTACTAATATGTAAACATGTTTAAATTCGTTTTCATTTTAAGTAAATTGTGTGACGTCAGTGACGATATAATAAGGCTACGTTTACACGTGGCCGGTTATTTTCATAAACGGACATTTCACCCTCTCCGTTTTCAGAAAAGTGTTCGTTTACACAAACCTGTGTATATGCCGTCAAGAGCATGCCAAACCTGTAGGTGGCAGTGTAACGAGAAGCTCAAGCCCATGTTAGCCAATCAGAATCCCGAAAATATAGGTCGCACCTTTGACGCAGTGCAAGTTCTGTCGATTACTGTGACGTCGACTGCCTAAAACTCCATTTTTCTCAGTTTACATGCAAATGTGCAAATAGAGTTTTCCAAAATCTCCACTCTGGCCGGAGTTTTTAGAAAGAATCGTTTTCAGAGGCGAATGCTTCGTTTGCGTGTAAACGAGGGGCACAACCGAAGGGAAATGTCTCCGTTTTTCAAAATAATCATGTACGTGTAAACGGGGCCTAATTTATTCCCTCGTTTTAAGGAAATCTTGAGGACGATAATTTGTTCCCTCGTACTAAATCGTGGCCACGTTGTAATAATTCACTTCTGTCTTTCCATGTGTCGGATTGTTCTGGAGGGGCAGAGTGGAAGGTGCTACACCCAACACAATATTTGATGCACAATTGTGGCCAAAGGTTGTGACGCTGAGGTTTATGTGTACGCTGAGTTGACACTTTTTCATCTGCATTTCTTCAGGAAACATGGTCCACTCTAGTTCCACTTCCTGTACAGCATCCCTTTCCGGAAGCTGGAATGTGCTTTGTATGTAGGTATTGGGGTGATAGAGGTGAAGAGGGGTGACCAGTGACACCGGCAAACTGGAAATGACCACAACAAAATGCAAAGGAAGTGAGAGAATGAGTGTCAAATAGGTTTATGTTCTTTGGATCATTGTTGATCACAGTGCTCAGTGAGGAGGTTTCATCTTTCATCTTATGCTCTCTCTGCCTTGATCTACATACTGTTTAATTAATGATTTACAAGATTATCACTTCCTGGGGGAGATTCTCTTTCCAGAATCCCATTACCAGTGGTCCCGGCAGCAGTTACGCAGCTTAAACTGCGCAGTAAATTCTCACCCCTTGAGACCTAGAGCTATAGTTGCTGTGAAAGTTTGTGGGTCTTCATATGGGTCAGTGTTGTTGTTTGGGAAAATATATATTCCCACTATAGAGAAGAATGCTTTTTTTTTCTAAATATGCATCTGTCACAGATTTCAACAATTATTTTGTAGGAAATTTGTAGTCTAAAGGGTTAAAAGTAGATACAATTATCTGGAACTTTTCACCACCACACAAAAAAGGCATTTCTTACTTAGTATTTTTGTCTTGTTTCTAGTCCAAATATCTAAAAAATCTTAAATCAAGATGTGTTTACTAGACAAGTAAAATGACATAAGATATTGTTTGGTTTTCAAAAAAAAAAAAAAAAAAAAAATGCATTTGCTATTCAAGTAAAATGACAAAATATATTATGTCTCTAGGATCTAAATTAAGTCAGACTTTGCTTAAAACAAGCTAAATCATCTGCCAATGGGGTAAGAAAATAATCTTGCTTCCATTTAAATACACCATTGGCAGATAATTTAACTTGTTTTAAGTAAAAAAACTCTCACGTAATTTAGATCCTAGAGACGTAATATATTTTGCCATTTTACTTGAATAGCAAATGCATCTTGATTTTAGTTGAATTTTAGATATTTGGACTGGATACAAAACAAGAATACTAAGTAAGAAAAGCATTTTTTTTTTTTTTTTTTGCAGTGTGGGCAGTTTGTTTCAAATGCATATTGTTTGTGTAAATTTATTTGAGTACACAAATGAAACTGCATTTCAAACCCATTTGACTGTAATGTGAATGATATTTGGGTGGTATTAGATTTGTATCCATTGGGCACTGAAACATGTTCTCTATATATTTGACCAATTATTATAAAAATAATACATAGATTTTTAAAATTAAATGTTATTTAATCTATTTTAAGTAATTTAATATTTAATCATTTAAAATGAGATTAAGTGATTTGTTTATTTTTGTAATTACATGTTTTAATGCTCACCAATGAATTTTCCACTACAGTACCAGACACTCAGGCTGGTGTTGATATGAGAACTGGCTCCTCACCTGATTTAAGGTTCTTCTAAAATTCTAACTTAACCCCTATAAGCATATGCATTCATTTCATGTCTGGACAAAAGTTTGAAAGATCTTAAACTACTTGCTCAGCATCACAAGTTTGAACTCTATAACCAGCTGAACAAAATGCTATTTTGTGGCTATGAATGGACTATGGTTGGAAATATGGTAGATGGATAATCTTTTATGTGTCTCTTGAAATAGTCTCCTTAGGCGGGGTTGACTTCAGTGGTGAGGCCTGTACTTTTAAGCCCCACCAAGACTTAAAGCTTAAACACTCCTCATACTTTTCTTTAAGACAAATCTGAAGACAAGGCGACTGCTTTTCAGTAAGTTTCTCTGGCTTTACTTTTCGCTGTCTATTCGAAAAGTCATTTAGAAATATGTTCTTCGGTTATGCTAAAGTCTGCTGATATTAATTCAATGCCTGATTATAAGGAAAGCTTTGGTTTGGTTTTTGATGAAATGCAAAATTTTGCCTTCCAAGACACTTCCTGTTCCTGTGATCAGAGTGTTTGGGCTGACATTTATTTATTTATGAGCAGTATAAAATGTCTACGGCCAAACCTTTGAAAGTTTAGCTGAAGTTTTTAATCAGTGGATGATGTGCTTTGTTTGCTGCAATACTTTGAAGATTATTGTTGATTCTGCAGGTATTGAATTGCTTGAAGAGGGCTTTTGTGTGGCATCTCTGCATCTCATTGGAAACAGAATGAGGGTTTTCTTCTCAAAAATGATGAGATAGAATGTAGACTAAATGGTTGAATGTGCTCTTTTGCTCATATACATATAATCAGGTTCTTTGTGGCCATGTATTTTGTCTTAATCTTGTTCTCTGACTCTGTCACCGGATGATTATTTAGGAGAGGAAGGTATCCATTGTGTTACGTCTGTTCCTTTCTGTCTAAGAGTTTTGAAGAACAATTGAAATCAGGACCCTTTGTTGCATTCTTTTCTACAACATCAATGGATATAATCAAATCCAATGTTGGAGGATAGATTTTACCGGCAAAAGGCTCTTTTTCGCATTGTTTTTAAAGTGTCCCTATTATGCTTTTTCAGATATTCCCTTTCATTTAGTGTGTCATAAAGCTGTTTGTGAATGTAAAACGTCTACATAAAGTTATTGACTCCCAAAAGAAAGAATCGATTCTGAACTGCCGAAACGAGCCGGCAGTAATTCCAGTTTTATTTCCGTAACTTACATATGTAACAATGTAACACATTTACATAATGCCCACCCATGATCTTTAATGGCTGTCTGCAGACAACGTCTACTTTGACGTACCCTCAAATAATTTAGCTGGTTCGTGTTGTGTACATGTCGAGAAGAAAGCAAATTCTTTTGTAAACTCTTCCAAAGGATGAGGATGTGAAGAGTCAGGGGTTAAAATTACCACAGCGATACAACAGCAGTAGTGTATAACCTTTTGACGATTGCTTTTCAAATCTCTGTGAGGTCTAAATGGGGTTTACAAAACGCTTATCCATTAAAGATCGGACAGTACCCACATTATTTGGACCAACTTGCTCCTCAGAATCACAACCTGTATGTATATCGAATTGATATGGTAAAATTGACGCCATCGTTACTGTCTTTACAGTGTGTATAATTGCTGAGGATTGAGGAAGCCTCTGGAGCTGAAGTTCAGTCATGGTAATAATAGACCTTATAGTGTGGTCGGTGCAGGTATGACATCAAAACCCGAAAGACTAATTCGCCACCTGGTTTCTTACGAGATTTTCCTATGGGGTTTTATAATGTGGTTTTTCGATTTATGTGTAAAATAAAGCCTATGGTAAACATAAATTGACTATACGTTGACGCTTTGTTCTAAAACATAAATTACAATTTTGCAACTCAACCAGTTCTCGGGACACTTGGTACTGAGTCAGTGCAATGGACAGGATAGAAAACGTTGTACTGATGTAGCTTGCACGGTTTTATTAGCATTGTTCAGTCAAAAACCTTTGGACATTTTCCATTTTAGAAAATGTAAAGGTCATAAAGATTGTGAACATAGTTTTGTTTTGAAATTTTGCTATTTTTGCTCTCTGGGACAGTGAAGTTACGCTTGATATTTTGGGCGTGGGTTTTCAGCAGTCCTGTTTTCCACTGTGGTTACCATGAGGATGGTCCCATCAGCCAATCAAGAGAGATTTGATGAGTTTGCATCTTACACAAGCACACAGACAGGATTGATGCTGCTCTCTGTGGTGAAATTACAAATTACAGTTGAGCGAGGAAGGGCAGACTCAGCAACCAAACATGCCAGTCCGGTCAGAGGTCTTTAAATAACTCAAACACCCGGATGCGCACACACATATGCATACATGGAGTATCTTTTTAGCACATGCTTTCAAAGAAAGGCTCTCATGCACTCTCTCTCACATATTCACACACTTTTCCAGGCACGCGGTGTCTGATAAGCATGTATCTGTTTGGATAGCTGCACACACACACTGTGGGAAACAGCGTGAGGCGGTTTAGCCAAGGCCGATTCCCAGCATTCAACTAACAGAGGGGGCACTTTAACCTGGCACAATGCAGATATTCACAAGCATGTAAGCCGTCTGTCTCACAGCCTCATCTACCTGTCTCGCCCTCTCTCTGCCACAAACATCTGCCTGTTTCATATGATAGCAGTCATGTTTTATTACACACAGAAAAGCTGATGTCTCTTTCCACTTTATGGCCCATGACATAATCTTTGATACACTACCGACTATGTTGCTTGTCTAATAATTGAACCCAGACTCAATTGTGCTAAACATACTGTGAAATACAAAAAACTTTTGTGGTATCTGCTACCATTTGAAATTACTTTCTTTCGCAACAGATGCCAAAGTGTCTCGCTATCCATGTGCTCAGTCCTCTGGGTTTACTACTAGTTTGATTGTTTCAGTGGAATTGGAAAGGGTTTCATGACATTTAGAACAATCTTTTTTATTTTTTACCATAGTTACTGCAGTTAGTGTTACTGGAATATTTTTTTTTCCTGTGAAAAACTCCATGATCCTACTAGGGTATTCAAGGTGATTGCTAGGGCTTTGCTAGGTTCAATACTTGTTGCCACAATGCTAGGGTTCTCAGTGTATTGCTATGCCGCCGCTGGGTGATTGCGAGTGCTTTGCTAGGTGTAAAACTCAAGGCCACAATGTTAACATTGTTAGCGTCTTGCTATGTGGTGATTCCAAATTCGCATACTGTCTGAGTCGGTACTACATTTGACTTTACTTTGTTACCGTTAAAAAATTATGTTCTATTTAGTATGAATATGGGTATGAATGAAATTCAGACGTACTACATCTGCCATTTTGTTACTGTCACATGATCTACTAGTCTCAGTTGCGTCGCTTCACTGCCATTCATAAATCCTTTCCCGTGGCCTCATGGGATAAAGTGTCCATTGAATACACAGTTCACAATCTCAGTGGAAGTATTAGGTCATCCAGGGACTTTTCGCATACTGTTTTTCGGATTCCGTGTAATCGGACATGCTACTTTTTTAGCGTACTGTTTTTTGTATACTATATAGTAGAGAAGTATTCAATTTCGGATGCAGCATGGGTGTTTTTCTTAGTGAATGCTAGTGCTTTTCTAGGTGCAAAACTCGCTACCATGATGGTAGAGTTGCTATCATGTTGGTTACAGTGTTAAGGTTGGTAGCGTGTTGCTAGTGCTTTGAACTTATAATTGTGTAAATTGTGTAACTGTATTTGTGTATATATATATATATATATATTTGCTTTCTCTATCTTGTACGCTATTTATATGAAGTATTGTTTTTTCCAATGGAACAAAAATCTTGTAGGCACACTTGGTCAGTAAAACCTATTCTGAGTCGTTGCTAGGTGCAATACTCTGTGTTGTTAGCATGTCGCTAGGGTGTTCTCAGTGGTTGCTAGGTAGTTACTTACTGGCCCCTGTCAATGATTGGGTCGCTCTTTTGATATCTGTCTTTTTTTGGTAAAAAGACATGCAATACTATGCAATGCTGAGCACAAATTTAGCAATGCTTACTGATGTATTGTCTATCTCTTGCACATCTAGGGCCGTTTTATGCACATACACATTACATTCAAAGACACACATACTATGTGGCTACTTCATATAGCATGTTGGCCATCTGACAGGAGATCACTAGAGATAACAGCAAAATTCCAAAGCTGTTAGATCCCAAGTGTCACAAATACAGCTTGGTATTGCTCCTCCAGGATCATCTCACACATGCTGCTCACAGAGGAGAAGACCTTGAATGGGCTTGACGTTAATGTTTAGACCCCAGAGAGAAGATGTCAACACAATGTCCTGCAGTTGGTAGGACGATTTATTCAAAGGCTTGATGCTTGGAGAGCTGTGGTCGGAATATTATGCTAAAATGAGCCAGTAATATTACACACTTACTGTATGTACACTGTGTTCAGTGTGTCATGAAAGACGGATCACGTACTGTATGTCCTGTGTTTAAAGGACAGAGGAAGCTGTCCTGTCCTCTGCTGAGTCGGGTGCAGGGCAGAGGCTCCCTGCAATTATCCTGCGAACAGGAGTTCCCCTCATCTCTGTTTCCACCCAGTGCTCGGTTCTGCATGATGTCATATTGTCTGTTGGTGGCCTTGTGGAGGAACTACACTTCTGATCACCATTTCTCTTGCAGGACAATAGAGCGGCATTTCTTGGGTATTGTATATGTGCAGGAAATACTTGTCCCTGACTACACAGTGGTGTTTCCACTGACTAGTCAATGCTGTGAAGACATTAGGCTATATATCTCAATCTCTGAGTTTGTCATCTGCCGCTTCAAATGCTCGTGCTCTTCATCAGAATGGATTCTGATTGGCTGTCAATGTCAATAGTTCATCAACTGGAAAAGATCGTTCTCAAAGCCACTTTAATGCCCGGTACACATTGTATGATTTTGGGCTGTCCCAGATGAAAGATGACCAATTGTGTTGATATCTGTGGTCATGGCTCCTAAATGGCGTATTGATCAACTCGACATGGCGCTAAAACTTAAAACTAGTTTCCTCAAGCTCCATTTGCAAAATTGGCACGCCAAGCTAGTCAGTTTTCCCTAGCCATGATCGCATTTATATTCTCCTCTTTCGCTTCCTCTTTTTTTTTTCAGTGCACATAAAATTCTTCTTTGCTCTATTTGTTTACCAATAGCACATGCTGATGACGTTTTATTCTTCTATGCTTCCTTGCGTCGTAGTCTACGATTCAATAAATGTCATCATCGTACAGATTAAATACATGTCGTACCCAAGTTTATTAGATCCATGTCGTACAGTGTGATTTGTAATGATCTTATAGGATTGCTGAAATCGCTGTGGCAGGCATAAGGCAAGTATCCAGGGTTAGCAAAAAAAGGCTAACGCCTGCTAATGCTGCGGGACACAGGGAAAGAGACCAGAGCGGCTTATCATTTAATGAATCGACAGCCTATCGGCTAATCTTCAACATGTTTGCCCTTAAACATAGTTTTGGATTGATCTACTTTTAGAGTTTACACCTCCAAAAAAAACTATGGTAACACTAACTTCTATGGTATCCGCAAAAACTGATTAACTGCCGCACAACTATAAACAAAATTCAATGACGTCAAGGCTGTAATGTGATTGGTTATCAAGGCACACGACACGTGATCCAAGTTGGCCATTAAAGGGGACATATCATGCTAAATGCACTTTTTTAGCCCTTAAATGCATTTTGTTGTATATTTGGAGTGTTTAGAAGTACAGAAAAGATGAAATTATTCTCTTCAGGTGCTTCGTTGATATCTTTATATTCTGTTTTGGTCATATTTTTCAACCTGTTCCGATTTTTCTGTTATCTATGACGTTTTTTTTAACTATAACGTCACAGTATTTGCAGCGGAACTGCCAAATAAGGACATTGACTTCCGGCCCAACACTTCGAGCAATCCGCCATTATTATTTCTCGCTGCAATTTTGTAGTCCAAGCTAAAGGATGCAGAAGTTACGAGAGGGTAAGTTAAAATGTTCGGTTGTTGGATGTAGTAACCCACACGCTTTATTACACCGTCTAATGTAGATGAACTGCCGCGCTTGTGGTGCATGTTTGACTGAAAGAACGAGCAGAGAGAGAGACCCGGTCGCGCGCGCGCTCACTCTCTCTCTTCAGAGAGGCAAAAGTGTAAACAAGACATCACCGTCTCCAAACTAGACGCTGTCTTGCTCTCTCTCCCTCGCACATACTAATCAAAATAAATCGACACGGTGGTAAAAGGTCGGAAGACCAAAGTTTCATGTGTAACAGTTAAATACAGTAACACACCATTGCGATACATCCATATGAAGACGTTGTTCTGCAGGTTCGTCGTCTTCATTTTTATCTCGCTCCGGCTCGAACATGTAAGTCCGCGCTCACATATCGCGCATAAAAACGCGCCGAAAACGCTAGGCGCGCCGCGTTCTCCTTTTTCCAAAGCGCTCGGGTGGTTGCGCTCCGGAGGCGTCTGTCGTTGCCATGGTCGTTGCTAAGCTTGGTTCTTGTCACGTGACCTGCGGTGCGCTTGCGGCATTCTGAAAAGTTGAGATGTTTTTATCTGTAGTAGAGCCATGGACCCTCGTGTCTCCCAATAATAAGACCATCTCTGTCGTTCTGAAAGTGATTCCAACGATATCTTTCACTGTGGCGTTAGCATTATTGTTGTGGTCTGGACTTCCCTATTCTCATAGAATTAGAACAGTTACTAGAATTTTAGAGTTATCATTATAGTTTGGTGTAAACTTGACTTTATATTGAAATGCATAACTAAACTGTAGATTCAGTTGTAGAGAATCTAACTGTCGACTTCTCTTTTTCTCTTTTCAGGTGTATCTCATTAATGTCACATATTCTGACTCCACATCCCACATCATCTACAGAAGATACAGTAAATTCTTTGACCTTCAGGTATGGCTTACTTAAGTTTAACACTTGCGAATTCTCTCTCTGTCTAACGTCTTTTACTTTACTTTTATATTATTTTTTCAGGTGTCACCTCAGCACTGAGTTTAATGCATTTTTAATGTTGGGCTTATGCAAGCCAGGGCTATGTTTGCACTCCTATTTCTCATTCTTTCTTACATTTTGAATGTGCTTTATTAGCATTTCACATTAATAACAGTGTATTTTTTATTCCCACAGCAGTGGCAAGTTAGAGGAAAATTAATAATAAGGGGAAGAAAGAATGTGATATGAGTCTAATGCTATTTATTGTAGCATGTGTTATAGGCCGCAGCCAAGAGGTTACTCTGAATGACATTTATGGGTGTATTTGTACAAATTAAAGTCTTAAATCTGCAACAGAGCTCTCAGGACATCTCCGCCAATAACAGTATTTGCTTTGGAAGTAGAATGGAGGGACCGCAGCGTTCACACCCAACCCTTCAGGTGCAGCAGGCCCCTTTGTAAAGTCTGGGAAGCAAGATCATGTGTGTGTTGGTGTGTGAGGACGTGTATAGGGTTAGGATGACTGCACACATTTAGTTGCAGTGTAAGCATGTCTCTGTGAACATGTCTGTACAATTGGTACAGTAGTGGATATGTGTATATATATATTTTTTTTTGGCTAGCACTTACAAAAGTAACATATCGGCATGTTTTTGGAAATGTACAATGGGAATGTTTTTTTTTAAAAAGTAATATTGTGAAGTATTATTATAATTTTATATAAAGGCCTATATATCTTTCATTTTAATATATTTTAAAATATATATATTTTTTGGCAAAGCTGAATTTTTAGCATCATTACTCCAGTCTTCAGAGTCACATGATCCTTCAGAAATCATTACAATATTCTGATTTGCTGCTCAAGAAACATTGCTGATTATTTTAAATGTTGAAAACTCTTGCTTAATTTTTGTGGAAACTGTGATGAGATTCTTTTCAGGATTCTTTGATGAATCAAATTTTCAATTTTCAATTTTAATGTGTCCTTTGCTGAATAAAAATATTTTTATAAAAAGCTCATACTTTTGAACAGTGGCATACTTCATGGTAATGCCATTATTTTTTGATAATGTACTATAGTATTACCATGGTGTTGTTTTTTAAACCATAGTAGTGCCATATTTTTTGGATATGTATCATGGGAACACCTTGGTTTTTGATAAGGTAACAGGGTGATGCCACTTTATTTGCAGGGTTTCCTGGTCATGAAAAACCTGGAATTATCAGGCTATTTTAAAATTGTGTTGTCCAGGCCTGAAATAGTCATGGAAATTAATAAAAAAATAAAAAGTTTTTTACATTTCTGAAATGTTTATACTTTATCAGCTTAACATTCCTCTTTGTAGTTACAATCCCTTCAAAAATACATAAATAAATAAATAAAAATGGAAATTGATTGGTTAAAACAACATAATACCATGATATACATCAACATCTGATACATTCACTGTACCATGGTACACTGTTTTTTTTTCCGGTTTTTTTTTGGGATGGATGTATGTGTATGTGTGTGTAATATGTTTTTTTGTAGTTGTGTGTAGGGAGTTCTGGGCTCCCCCTGGACTCTTCCACAAATCTACAGTCTGTTGAGGTTATTAGTGGTTAGTGTTATGTCTCAAAGACTCCAGTGTTTAACACGGGAGGTAATGGCGGCCATGTTGTGTACAGGGCGGAGGGATGAAGTCAAAGCCTCCATTGATAAGCTGAGAGGGCGACTAACTCAGTCAATCACTTCCCTCCTCTTGAGTTCCTGCTGCTCCATGTGGGATAGACGACAGGAACAATAACAAACATTAGGAAGAGGGATGTGCCTTTTACGAGGTGTCGGCAGATGTTTCAGATCATTCTAAGAATGCATAAATAATGCACCCGGCTGTGCTTCATGGCTTAGGTAGTTTTGTAGTTTAGAGGCTTAGTTTGGTTTTGGATAGTACACTACTGTTTAAAAGTTTGGGGTCAGTAGGATTTTTAAAGAAACGTATACTGTTAAGGTCCAAAATTTTCGCATGCGTTTTTTCAAACATGATCAAACATGATCCGAATTTTTTTTTATGACGGACGAAAGTTTTGGAGGCAGTGTGCAAGCGTGATTGACAATGTGAGGTTGTATTTATTTTTTAACTTGCAAAAATTTCAGATGCGAATTTCGGACTCGGTGTGACAGTAAAGACATTTAAAATGTTACAAAAGATTTCTATATAAAATAAATGCTGTTCTTTTGAATCTTCTGTTCTTCAAAGTAAGCTTAAAAAGTATCACGGTTTCCACAAACATATTAAGCAGCACATCTGTTTTCAACATTGATAATAATATGAAATGTTTCTCGGACATCAAATCATCATATTAGAATGATTTTTGAAGGATCATGTGACACTGAAGACTGGAGAAATAATGCTGAAAATTCAGCTTTACAATATATTTAAATAGAAAACAGTTATTTTAATAGTAATAATATTTCACAATATTACTGTTTTTACTGTGTTTTTGATTAGCCTTGGTGAGCATAAGAGACTCTTGGACAATAGTGTATATTAAATAAAGAGAATGAACAATGCTTTAAGAAGGCTTATTTTCCCCATATACACGTGGACTATTACAAGTTTACATCCATAGTGTCTTTATACGTCTAAAGTTGCTCTTGTAAAGTTATCATTACCTAGTTGCATCATAAAGGATGCAGTGAGAATTAACCCAACATACACTGTTGTCTATAACATTGTTAAGAGAATCAGGGAGTTATAAACAATTTCTTAAATGTGCCTAAAGATGGTTTTGTTGTGTATTAGAGCAGTCATCAATGTAAGAACTCATTATCTTTCAGTGTTACTGCCAATGCGCTGTTGGTTAGCATTAGCATTGCATGTATAAATGTGTAGCTTAACTCCAAGCTAAATAAGTGAATTGTGCTTAAAAGCTTCCCATACACACTGACCGCTGGTTAAACACTATTCAATCATTCTTTAATGCTCCACAGTTCGTTTAAAATAAAATCATTCACGCTGGCCAAGAACAAGGTCCTGTGCTTTCATTCGGCTAATTTTCTGTTAGCTGAGCTGAGGTCTTTATAGTTGTCCAAACACATGTGCAAACCCAAATGTGAGACGTCTGCAAGTTCTGAGTTAATTGCACTGACAAAGGCCATCATATTCTGGAACATCCTTTAATTTTCCCTTACAAACATTTACCATGGTAACTATAGTTTAATATGTAATAGCCTACCATGCGACTGCAGTTGTTAGTGCAACAAAACTGTGGTTAGGCTTAGTAAGAATTCAAAAGTTCTTAGCTTTTACAGTAGTAATATAACTGCAGGAACTGCTTTTGAATGTTTGGAAAGACTTATCCTTTATGGCTTTAGTACATTAGTAGCATTATTTCTCTTCTAACTCACTGGGAAAAAAACAAGCCTGTGGTGACATTGCTGTAAAATGATATTACGCTGCTTCTTGCACGTTTTGCAATAAAAGTATTTTTCAGTTTTATCCAAAAAAAAAGATGAATGCGAATGGTAACATTTTATTAAGTTGGTTGTTGTATGTTTTGCGGCAGTTCAGAAATGAAATGTCCGGTGAGTGGCGCTAAAAGGTTAATGCTCTATCGCGTTTGGAAATAACGTTCCACGTACACTAAACTCGACCCTAAACCTAACCGATAGTGTCAACAAAAGCAAACGTGAAATAAAAACACATTTGTGTTTTGAGCTGATATCATAGTATATTACAAGGAGAAAAAAAATTTTTGTTGGTATTTTAATGCCAATCGTGTTTGAGCTGAAAACTACAGTGAATTGTACAGGTTTGTTTTTTATTTTATCATTTTTTTGCGGGGAGATTTGCAAAAATGTAGGTATAGTCATGTTTTTCCACTTCCTATGTGGAAAAAAATGGTTTTGTAGAAACCATAGCTACAGTGATCTAAATTTTCTTGCCAATGGTTATGCACAGTGAAATATGGTTATTAAGCAAGCACTATGGTCATAAACGGTGGGTGTATATTCTTGGATGTATATCAGGAGGCCTGTATTGTTTGTACTTCTAGGTTCTTGTTTGAAGTTTCAGGTTTATTTTGTCCTCTTTGGTCTCTGCGGAACAGCCACCCACAGAGCTTATGTATAGCTAACTCAGACTTAAACTGTGGACTATAGTGGCAATTTTGTGATGTTATGTAAATGGAAGCTTGCCTCTGTTTCAAAGCTTGGAGACTGGTTAAAGTGGATTCTTTATCCCAAAAGGATATGCAGGTACAGAATGAAGTATTGTGAGCAGAATTTTAAGAGGTGACCTCTGTTGCTTAGATTACTCCTCTCATACTCCTTAGAGGAGGTGGTTGTGTCTCATTGTCAAATACTCTGGCAGGGCTCCAGTAGTGTACTATGCTCAGGTCTTCATCTTATCGTACAGCACTGCAGAGTCCTGACTTCTGCATAATGCACCAGGTGATTCATCCTGAATTTTTGACCCTATAACTCTAAATTTGTGTTCTTTTCTTAACCTATTTTTGTTTTAGGAAGAAGGTGAGAGAAATTGAATATAATGAACAGGTAACAAAAAGGGGGTATAAAAAAACAGCAATAGGAATGAGTCAGCAT
Source organism: Scardinius erythrophthalmus (assembly GCF_964197995.2). Taxonomy (NCBI): domain Eukaryota; kingdom Metazoa; phylum Chordata; class Actinopteri; order Cypriniformes; family Leuciscidae; genus Scardinius; species Scardinius erythrophthalmus. The sequence goes on from NC_138223.1 coordinate 38,464,336, forward strand.
GCTTTCGATTAGTCATCCAGCAACTGGCTAGTCAATAGCTGAGTTTATCCGGATTTTGAATATTTTTAATAGGCATACTTTAAATGGCGTGAATTTAGAGACACACTGTAACCTTTTTGAGATGGTTTTAGCGTGCTAACATGTTAATAGTAGCATTTGGACTGACAGGACTGTTTTTTACTACGTTATATTTTAATGTTGTATATTATATTATTATTATTTTAAATTATGATTACTGACAGACTACAACTGTTTTGTAATGATCGGTTTACACTAGCGTTCAAAAGTTTGTGGTCTGCAATAAAAAAAAGAGAAAGTAAGTGACAATAAAGACATCGATAATATTACAAAAAAATATATATTTCAAATAAATGCTGTTGTTTTGAACTGTCCATTTATCAAAGAATCCTTAAAAAAAGGCACTATCACGCTTTCCACAAATATTAAGCAGCAATGTTTTCAATATTGATAATAATAAGAAATGTTTCTTGCAAATCGTCATAGAATGATTTTTGAAGGATCATGTGACACTGAAGACTGGACTAATGATGCTGAAAATTCATCTTTACCATCACAAAAATATATCTAGTGAGCAATAACCCACTTTTATATGCTATAAAATGAAAGCATTTTGTGAAAGGCACAATAGAAGCACAGGGTGGCAAAATGCGTCATTCTTCATACACGTCTTATAGAGTTCTTGATCTGAAAGCCTGGACATACATGCAGGCTCCCCAGCGTCATTGTGTGGGCTGCTAATCTGGTTGAGATGAGGATAAGGACAATAATACACCTGACAAAACAGCATAGTCAAGACATCTGCTTTGCGTTTTCCTCTCATCTAAGCTGACTCCGTCAGTCTAAGCTGTCCACGACCAAACCAAGACCGTAGGATTTAACATGCATCGACTGAGAGGCTCTTGATGCTGTGCATAGGAACTGCATTCGTTTGATTGCTGCATTTTCTTGAAAACCTGAAAACCTTTGATTTTGTGGATATGGGGACATTTTTTGAGCTATAGGTGTCCAACTGGAATTTGTTGTATTTGGATCCATAGAACTATTAAATCCTATTTGCACTGACTTGTATAGTTTAGTTTTATTTTATTATTTTATTATATATATATATATATATATATATATATATATATATATATATATATATATACACACTCACCTAAAGGATTATTAGGAACACCATACTAATACTGTGTTTGACCCCCTTTCGCCTTCAGAACTGCCTTAATTCTACGTGGCATTGATTCAACAAGGTGCTGAAAGCATAGAAATGTTGGCCCATATTGATAGGATAGCATCTTGCAGTTGATGGAGATTTGTGGGATGCACATCCAGGGCACGAAGCTCCCGTTCCACCACATCCTAAAGATGCTCTATTGGGTTGAGATCTGGTGACTGTGGGGGCCATTTTAGTACAGTGAACTCATTGTCATGTTCAAGAAACCAATTTGAAATGATTCGAGCTTTGTGACATGGTGCATTATCCTGCTGGAAGTAGCCATCAGAGGATGGGTACATGGTGGTCATAAAGGGATGGACATGGTCAGGAACAATGCTCAGGTAGGCCGTGGCATTTAAACGATGCCCAATTGGCATTAAGGGGCCTAAAGTGTGCCAAGAAAACATCCCCCACACCATTACACCACCACCACCAGCCTGCACAGTGGTAACAAGGCATGATGGATCGATGTTCTCATTCTGTTTACGCCAAATTCTGACTCTACCATCTGAATGTCTCAACAGAAATCGAGACTTTCCAGTCTTCAACTGTCCAATTTTGGTGAGCTCGTGCAAATTGTAGCCTCTTTTTCCTATTTGTAGAGGAGATGAGTGGTACCCGGTGGGGTCTTCTGCTGTTGTAGGCCATCCGCCTCAAGGTTGTGCGTGTTGTGGCTTCACAAATGCTTTGCTGCATACCTCGGTTGTAACGAGTGGTTATTTCAGTCAAAGTTGCTCTTCTATCAGCTTGAATCAGTCGGCCCATTCTCCTCTGACCTCTAGCATCAACAAGGCATTTTCGCCCACAGGACTGCCGCATACTGGGTGTTTTTCCCTTTTCACACCATTCTTTGTAAACCCTAGAAATGGTTGTGCGTGAAAATCCCAGTAACTGAGCAGATTGTGAAATACTCAGACCGGCCCGTCTGGCACCAACAACCATGCCACGCTCAAAATTGCTTAAATCACCATTCTTCCCATTCTCACATCTTCATAAATGCGTCTTATTTTAGTTTTAAGTTTGAATGTAATATTAAAGTTTTTTTAATCATTTATTTTAGGTATTTTTCAAAGGCATCTTTTCAACAAGTACTTTCGAGGCAATAATTATTTATATATATATATTTTAAATACTATTTTAGAGACACCTTTTTTACAATTACTATTGTTTTATTTTATCATATTGTTTATATACAAACATTATTTTATAGTCATCTGTTTAACAAGTAGCTACTATCTTATGTTTGTAGTTTTTTAATAATTTTTTTTTAATAATTTTAATTTAATTTAATTTAAATATTTAAAAATGTAAGGGCACCTTTTGAACAAGTACTAGGCCAGTATTGCCAAAATCGATACTGATTAAGACATTTTACATCTACAACCACTGTAGAACACTATCTCAAATATATAGGTCTTGACAATATTGGATGCCTTTTTTCGCTTCCCTTTATTCACAGGTCTGTAGTAAAATATCAATGATATTTAGTTTAGATTATAGATATGTGCAGCTGAACTTTTTGTCGTAAGCTTCGCCTGCTCTATTTCCTTGGACCTCAAAATGATTCAGAACATGAACCCGTCTGACACTGGAGGATCTCCTCAGTACGTGCCCTGGCAAATGGAGGGTCATTCAATCTAGATTTGGGAATGCGTAGGCGGCCCGGCCCGGCCCGAAAGTCCAAAATGGCTGTCTAGACCAAGGCATTACAGGCATGCCAATGGCACCAATGGCTGGAGTAACTCACGGCCTCAGCACTTTGGTGGTGTTCAGGGACTCTCAGCTCTGCCTACTGTACTGGTGTCAGCATGGGAAGAAGGAGCTTGATTGTTGAAGCTGGATAAAGGCCTGTTTCATGAGCAAGGTCGAGTTGTAGTCAGAAGACCGACACCTACACTTCAGAGACACACTGGCCTTGTGCTCAAAGGGACAATGGAGGGTTTTGAGCCTGTGGTGAAGAGAGAAGTTGCCCTTGGCTCCTGATCTGAGGCCATCAAGCAAGAAAGCAAGAGAGACTAAATTTAGTGTTTCATAGTCGAGTCCATTTAGAAGGGGGTTTTCATCCTACTGTATTTTTTTCTTTATTTAATTGTTTTTTTTTTATGTTTGGGAACCAACCAGAGAGAGAGAGAGAAATAAATTATATCTTTTCATTTCAATATGAAATCAAACCTTTTTCATTAAATAACTAAATTTATTTAACTTCCATAACTTTTTGATAACAACCATTTCATTCGTTTCTGTTATTTTTCCTTATGAAACATCCGACACACAGCTGAATGCTTAAATGCAACATAATTGCAGAGCTTCCAAAGCTAATAAGCATTGGATGTGAAGTTTTGTGTAACAGGATGTGTGATCTGGACGTGTGTGCCAGTGTTGTGATGGATGTTTTGGTTCTAGTAATGAAGTGGGACTCTTTTGATGTGTTTGCTGTGGTCATGTTTGTGTGTGTACTCGTCTGAATGTGGGTTTATTGTGCATTTCTCTGTGTTGGTGCCAGACTCTGGGCTTTTGACCACCTCTCTGATGTCTTTTGATGTTTCCATAGACATTGAGTCTGTACTGCCGCACAAACAAGCTTTGAGCTAGTATATGACTGAAACCAGCCGATGAGCTATTAGAATAAAAATAGTAAATCGTTTCCCTTCTATTCAGCAGTGGCAGCATGGACAACATCTAAGCTGTTTTGGAACATATTGTAGACAACTGAGACTGAGATTTTATATGTAGAAACTAACGTAAGCTGCTGTGAGTGACTAAATTACATGCAATAATCTTTTAAAGAAACAATAATAAAAAGAATAATGCAATAATACTTGAAACAGTGAAGCAGTTTAAGCTATTATTATTAGTAAGTAAATGTGAAATACCCAACATGCAAGCATGTTTAATGTGATTTAAAATAGGAAATGATATCACAGAGAGACATTAAGTTTGTTTTATTTTTTAAATAAATATCTAATCATCATGAAAAGGCAAGGTTAGTTCAGCTCAAATGGACTAAATCCCAAAAACATGTATTTTTTTATGATATATATTTATTTTTACCATAAAAATTAAATATTACACTCACAAAAGATTTTACACTCTTTACTATCTAGGCAGCTTTCTGAACAAAACAAAGCCTCACTCATCTGGAATTCTCTTTGTAGACGTGCTCACCTCACTACATAGCTTTCCTCATGTGAAACACAGAGGAGACTCTTGGGGACTCTATTCCAATTGACGTATAAAAATACCATGAAAAATATTTAGTTGATTTTTCACTCTGATTTGTGTCTTCTTTACAGAGGATACATGTGATGTTGTCTTAAAATTTGACTAAAATTAGCTTTTGTTTGCTAAAATTGTTGCTGCCTAATTATTGGAACAGCCTTTTGTGTATAAAATTGGCATGAAAATTGGCACTATTGTGACGTATATCCGAGTGAAATGGCTTCACGAACAAGAAATAATGTAGGGCGGGACTTGATTTTGTCCATGTGGAATTGATGGGATGCTTGTGGTTTGCTATTGGTCGATCTTATGTGAGTGACAGGTTGTCCCGCCCTCACTCCAGTAAATACATCATCAGAGAAGAGAAGAGACAACACTGCAAGTGTCAGGGGAAGTTATTTTGATTGAAGATAATGAGGGAACATGAATAAAAAAAAGAAGATGTGTACAGATAAATAATTTATATTACATACCGCAATATTTCATGAAAAAAGCAAAAATTGTTTGATTTCATGGTGACTTTAAAATGTTGTCTGGGTAGCTCACTAGGTTTTTTGACATGGAACACAGTGCAAATTATATATTATATACTGACTCCTTGTTACCTACCGCACACATTGCTATTGAATGTTTTAGTCATAATGTTAAGTTGTGTGGCACAAATGTTGTGAATAAGGTCGCTCAGTATAAATAAATGAATCTCTCTTTGGTCTAAAGGCAAACACTCACACAAAACCCCAAAAGGAAGGGTGTGCACGGGAAGCCAGCTTTAAACTGAGTTAGTTGTAGAAGTCTTTCTATGAAAGGGAGGACTCTGTTTGTTTAAACTCTTCCCTCTGGAGTTTTCACTGTACAATTTACACACACCGTCATTGGGACGGGCACGTTCCTCCGTTTGATCCCATGTGCTGAAGTTAGCCTGGTTGGCACAAGAAATGGAAATTACTCACAGAGGTTTAGAATAATGAATGTGTCTGACTTTGAAGCACTGTTTCATATAGTCATTGTGATGGACAGATGTGGAATATGTAATTATGTCGCTGGCAGGAATGAGATCAGGTCACAGATATGAAGTGTTGGTTTTCTTGGGTGACCCAGATTTGCTGGGGTTTTCTCTGCACCTGGTTACAGTAGACACACACGCACACACACACACACACACACACACACACACACACACACACACACACACACACACACACACACACACACAGCCACACTTACTTTGGGCACTGCCACTCTCCCAGGGGAAGTCCTTTGGCACACTCTCATATACACACACATGCTCTCTCTCTCTTTCTCTCACTCGCTGTAGTAGACATTCAACAAAGCATGTTCTGAGCTTCTTTTTCTATTTGAGGCTCTTTCAAGGTCCACTGCCTACTGTTACTTTAGTATCGTTTTATTTTTCCCCAGAAGGTAACTTATAATGTTAGTGAAGGTTTCGTGCACCAAAACAGTTGTCATTTTGTTGTCATTTTTCATCATCTTTTTTTTTCTTTTAATTAAATGGGTGTAGAAAAGTAAAAAAGGTAAATTGTGTAAAAAAGTTAATTGCGAGATACACTTAAAATCATAATTGTTAGATCTAAAGTCACATCGTAAGATATACAGTAACAATTTGGATCACAATAAAATCACATTGTGAGATAAAATCTCAATTTTAGATTTGTGTGAGTTAAAGTCATATTGTGAGATATAATCGCATTGTTTCTCATAATTGCTTCTTTACATCTTGCAAATTTGCAATTGTGAAATTTAAAGTCATATTGTAAGATGTGTAGTAGCATTATGAGGTTTAAAGTCGTATTAAATTGACTTTAAAAATTGAAAGTGATATTGCAAGATTGTGAGGTAAAGTTGCTATTATGAGAAACAAAGTAGCAAGATTTATATAGTAATATTGCAAGATATAGTCACGTTGTGATATATAAATTCGCGTTCACGAGAAACAAAATCTTAATTGCAAGATTTAAAGTCATATCGCAAGATGTAAAGTCACATTGTTTCTTTGACTTTATGGGCCCTATTTTAACGATCTGAAACGCAAGTGTCAAAGCGCAAAGCGCAAGTAACTTTGTGGGCGGGTCTTGGCGCTGTTGCTATTTTCCCGGCGGGATAAATGACTCTTGCGCCCGACGCAAATCTAAAAGGGGTTGGTCTGAAGTAGCTTCATTATTCATAGGTGTGGTTTGGGCGTAACGTGAAATAAACCAATCAGAGCGACATCTCACATTCCCTTTAAGAGCAGGCGCGCTTTTTCTAAGCGGATTCCTATTATAACGGCGGATTTGCCAGGCGCGCACCAGGAGCGGTTCACAGCCAAGGAGACCGACGTCCTCGTCACGGCCGTAAAACACAGAGAAGTGACACTGGGGATGGAGAAACAAACACACCCAAATTAGCTTCGGTGAAACAGGCGTATGATAATTTGGGCGTATGATTAAATGTGTAAGCTAGATTTATGCCTATTTTATTTTCACATCTTCATGGACACAACAATGATTTCCCTCGTGTATTAATATGAATAAATGAATGAAATCTTTATTTCGAACAATTAAAAAATAAATTAAACCAAAGACAGCAACACATTAAATATCCATCAATAAAAATAAAACAAAATCAAGAAAAACAAAACCTTTTTTTTTTTTTTTTTGCATAATAATCACACTGTTCGAAAAGGGATACGTAGAAGCCCTAGGCTTATCAAGACCTACAAGACCTAATATTTTTCTTAGTAATAATGTATGATTTGCAAAAATGAAAACGGCTGCTTCTGTGTAGATGAGAGCATCAAATTGTAATGCGCGTTGTGCACACGCTACATTGATTATGGCCAAGCATGCGCCCTTAAAATAGCATGAATAACATGCGCAACGCGCCACTGACTTTAGACTAGGTTTTTCCTGGTCACTGGCGGAATTGGTTTCTAAACCTGCAAAATAGCATGAGGGAACGTTTGCGCCGGAACACGCCTCCTCTTTGCGCTGAACCGCCCCGGGGAGCGCAAGTGTATTTGCTAGTTAACCGACGTGCGTCTTTGGAGGGAAAAGTCCGCTTTGCGCGGGTGCAAAATAGGAATGATACATGCGTCAGTGTACAAAGTCAATTGCGCTGGGTGCAAGATAGGGCCCTATATCTCACATATTGTAATTGCAAAATTTAAAGACAAATTGCAAGATTTAAAGTCGTATTTGTGAGATATAAGATAAATAATAATAATAATAATATATTTGCTTATATTATAAGATATACGAACTGTGAAATTTAATGTGATATTGCTAGATTGTGAGGAAATTGCTATTACAAGAAACAGTCACAATTGCGAGATTTAAAGTCACATTGTGAGAAATAGTCGCATTTACGGGAAGCAAAATCGCAATTGCAAGATTTAAAGTAATTTTCCGAGATATAGTCATATTGTGAGATGTAAAGTCACATTGCGATTTATAAAGTTGCATTTACAAGAAACAAAATCGCAATTGCAAGTTTTAAAAGTTTTACTGCGATATTGTGATAGTTTTATTGCGACATTGCGATATATAAAGTCCTATTGCGCAATATAAAGTCACATTGCTTCTCGTAATTTCGACTTTATACCTCACATAGTTGCAATTGCGAAATTTAAAGTCAAATAGCAAGATATAAAGTTACATTATGAGATATAAAGTCACAATGAGAATTGTGAAATTTGTGAGTTAAAGTTGCTATTGCGAAAAACAAAGCCACAATCGCGAGATTTAAAGTCATATTGTGAGATATAAAGTCGCAATTGCAAGATGTATAGTATTATTGCAAGATATAGTCACCTTATGATATATAAAGTCACATTTATGAGAAAAAAATTGCAATGGCAAGATTTGCATGAGATAGGGCTGCATGATTTCAGGAAAAAATCGAATTTCTATTTTTTTTTTTTAATAAAAATTGCCATTTGAATTTAAAAAACAATTAGAGACGCTGCATACATTGCTGGATAATGATCTTCTCACGTGTAAGAACACAATGACACACTTTGACAGTTTTTTTCGATTTGATAATTGCACTAAGGAATTATTACATTTTCGGTTTTATTTTGATTAATCGTGCAGCCCTATTGTAAGATATAAAGTAAAAAATAGGATATATAAATTCATAGTTTTAAGAATCAACATCCTAATTGTGAAATATGAAGTTGCAGTAACCTTTTATTTTTTATTTTATTTTTTTACTTTGAAGTAGAAATGAGTTTCCATAACAGGGTTCATACTAGATCTCCCAAATATTTTTTTATTGTGACACCAGAATGTGCAACCACACTTTTCCAAGACATATGCCAATCTCCTGTTTCTTTACAGAATACACACCATATTCAACCAACTCGACACAGTTCCTTATACGTGTCAAGTCAGTGAGACTAAACTAGTGTGTAGTAGCAGTCTGCAGTGCTGTCACTGCCCAAAAGTCAGTAAGAGTACAGTATGTCCTGATTGTGTCTGTGCTGTCTTTGGGGTTCAAGCCAGTCCTGGCTCCTCATATGGAGAGAGTGAGGAGAACAGGGGCTAAATCTGGGTGTGGGCAGAGGAGACTGCCAAAACTCTTCATCCCTGCTGCTGGCTGCCCTACATATACTGCTCAAATAATCTGTGGACACCCACAGTTACTCATGTGCTCCTTCTCTTTAGTCTCAGATCTTAGTAGTATATGTGTGTATGTGTGTGCGTGGGTGGATTTCAAGCACGTCCGCCAAATGTAACAAGAGACAGGTGAGGAATACGTGACACATTTGGGAATGTGTGTGTCAGTGTGTGATTAATTTTAATATGGACCCGTATGTTGCATCAAGCGTCTCTGATGACACATAGAACATCTGACAATCTGTCATTGCACAGCCCACACAATTTTGTCTGGTCTTCGGGGTCAGGCTTAGGGTCAAATCAAGGGCATTGGATTCCCTCTTTGTCTTGGTTGAACTTACAATTTCAGACTGACCTCAGATCTAAGTTGCAATTTGGGGTGGTGCAAAAAAGATCAAGGCTGGTAACCAAACGTTTAGGTTTGAACCCTGTAATAGAACTTAGTTTGTCAGAATACATTCCATATTTAATGGAACACCTTTTTTTTGTTTGGAATTACTGGAGTTGTGTAATGATGACAGAACTGGGAGGCTGTAAGGAATGGATGAACAATTTGTTCAGTATGACTTATTGAAAATTTCAGACTGTTTCAAAATGCCACACGACATGCACAGCCAATGCAGCATGATAAAAAAACTGACAACGGTTGCGATTAATCTGGTTGCGCTTGGCTAGGGTAACATTTTTCAGTTTCACCAACATACTGAGCGTCATTCATGAAACATGAGCATGATGAATTTCTGTGTAAATTATAAAATCGTTCTAACGTAAATTGATGCTTTCATGTTTTAGCATAAATGTATCTTAACAAGAATAAAAAAAGAAATCAGAGTTTAAAAAATTACAAAAATGTGTTAAAATTACACAGAAATCGTTAAATGATTTTAGGGGGAGGGACATTCTTATTCTAGAGCATTGGACAAAAATCTACACAGTATTATTTTTAGTTTCTTTAAAATACTTTTATTCAGCTAGGATGCATTAAATTGATCGACAGTGATAGTAAAGACAATTATAATCGCAAAAATTGGTCTGTTTCAAATAAATGATTTGACTTTTTTTTAAATCTAAGAATCCTGTATCACAGATTCCACGAAAATATGAAGCGGTGTTTTCAACAGTGATAATAAGCAAAATTTCTTGAGGAACATATTAGAATGATTTCTGAAGGATCATGTGACGCTGAAGACTGGAGTAAAGATGCTGAAAATTCAGCTTTACCACCATCACAGGAATAAATTACATTTTAAACTATATTTATATAGAAAACAGCTATTTTAAAGCTATTTTTTTGGTCAAATAAATGCTGCCTTGGTGAGCATAAGAGACTTCTTTAAAGAAAAAAATCTTACCAACCAGTCCAGGTTCAGTCATCAGTATTTTTGTTTCGATTTCATGCAAGAGAAGGACTGAAATTTTAGATGCATTACTGCATTTCACAAGTACACTAGCATATATAACCTCAAAGGGAACTCATATGGAGTAAAATCTACAGAACCCACAAAATTTGATTTCATGGGTTCTTTGGCAATTTTTTCTTGCTCTGGTCGTGTGGCAGCCAGTAGTCTCTCTCAATGTTGGGCTGCTGCTCATTCAACATCACAAAACAACCTTTTGATTCGCTTCCCACCAGAAATAACCCTGATCTGCACTGTATATATAGAGTGTGTATATGTGTGTAAGTGTGTTGTCAGTCCAAGTGCACATATGTCTCCTGAAACCTGATACTGTGCTCACTAATGCATGTCCGGACTTGATTCACACTATCCATTAGTAACCTGTGTATGTGTGTGTGTGCAGGCCTGGAGTGAGTCACACTCACTATTAGGTTCCAGAAATGTGTTTGTGTTCATGTGTGTAGTGGAAGTGCTTTTGTGATTGTACGCGATTGAATCCATGTGTGTCCTGTCAATCAGAGCTCCAGCCAACAGAATAATTCAAGGAAAACAGCTTTCTCTCTCTCTATGAACCTTTCTCTTTCTTTTTCTCTTTCGCTTTACTCCATCTCTCACACCGTTTACTCAAATGGAATCAATAAAGCTGCCCGTAATGCTGTAATCAGGGGATTTACTGCGTTCTTGGATCAGTGTAACTACTCTCACCCTTTGGCTACCAGTCGCCTTTTACCTTGATTTAAGACAGGCACTCCAGTGTTTTGGATGGGGAAGAGCTGATCTTAGATCAGCTTGAAAGCTGTTTATAAAAGCCGACTGAAACGCCAAAGCCAGAGAGTTTATTTCTCTGTACCCAAACAGGGAACCTTTGATTATTTGTGCTGGTCGCTAAGGCATTACTATTGCTTATATACTTGAAGTCAGGGATTTGAACAAACCTCAAACCCTAAGTAATACTATTCAGTGTGTAACCCATCATGCTTGGTACCTCAAATGCAATTACCTTTACCTTCCTAAGCAACCAGACTTGCTTATTTTATAAATATTGGTGAAACTGAAAGATCACATTACACTAAATTAGTGATCGAGCTATCTAAGCAAATTTATGAACCAGAATATTAATTAATAATATAGCTGTTACGTTCTAGTTCTGTTTTGGTCTCGTTTTTATTCTTTGCCATGTTCCGATTTACCCGAGTTCTGTTTGCTAGTTAGTTTCAATGGCCACTGATTATATTACGCACCTGTTTTTAGTTCTGTTAATCAATTTGTGTATTTAATCCCTTAGTTTGTTCATTGCTCAGTCTCATTTATGTTTGTATGGTAGTGTTCTATGACTTTGATAACTGTATTATCCTGCGTGTTTCCAAGTAAAGACTGTTGAATTTCCTGCGTGCAATCTTTACAGCCACGTGAGAATAGCAGCCAAAATTATTATTATTATCGTTATTAATAGTATTATATTGATGTTGGTATTCATTTAATAATATTAATAATGTAATAATATGATTAAACTGCACTGTGATTATTTTGGTGTTAAATAATAATAATAAAAATAATAATGACACCCAAACAACACCCTAGCAAGCACTGATACATCTATCAACTGCATAGCAACGCCCTAGCAACCATCCAAAACATCTATCAACTGCATAGCAATGCCCTAGCAACCATGCATAGCAACGCCCTAGCAACCATGCATAGCAACGCCCTAGCAACCATCCAAAACATCTATCAACTGCATAGCAACGCCCTAGCAACCATGCTAAACACCCTAGCATCGTAGTGGGGATTTTTGAACAGGCAAGCACCACTAACATTTTCTTGACAGAATGTGAAAGTTTTTTTTTTTTTAATTCTCTGTGCAAAATCAGTTTATTGAGTGAATGTTCAGACTCAGAGCACGCTTTGTATGGTTCCAGGTGGATTATGCCATGTGAGAGCTTTTCATGTTTGGATATCTGTCACCCTGCCGAAACTCACTCAGCAAGTAATTTTTGAGACTGTTTGACTCATTTGAAATACTTCTCAGATCTCCCTGAGAATTGTTTTTCTTTGAAGCTGACATCTTGTTCTTAGAATAAGTCAATGTTTGTACAAACTGAACTCTGTGATAATTGGTTGTTTATGACATCATGCAACATGAGCCCAATCAGCAAGCATTAGCAATGGGTCACTTGACCACTGTCATTATTTGGGTCATGGGATGTGTGCAGATGTATGAAAGGAGCAAGACAGATAAAAAATAGAAGCAAGAAGCCTTAACAACATTAGATTAATTATAAAGGCTATAAAAGTGTAGAATATAGCCCCTTTAATACTGCAGTGCAGCCCCTGTGTGTAGCTCTATAGCAGGGATCAGATCACTGTTTTAAAGGGGTGGTTGATTATGATTTCACTTTTCTAACTTTAGTTAGTGTGTAATGTTGCTGTTTGAGCATAAACAACATTTGCAAAGTTGCAATTCTCAAAGTTCAAAGCAAATGGAGATATTTGCTTTTAAAGAAATAGCTTTTTAAGGACTACAACAAACGGCTGGTAGGAACTACACGACATTCCTCCCGGGTTAGTGACATCTCCAACCTTAGAATTTACATAAACCCGCCCCCGGGAACGCAATTTATAGATTATTATGACAGATTATGCTAATCAATGACTAGAAGATAACTACACATAAGCTACATAAATTCATCAACTAACCATTCAGAAATGTTGTCTACATGTTTTCACTTCTTCTTGAGTCTCTCCATCATTGTCTGACTTCGGTTTGAACATAAAAGGCTAAAAGATTTTGAGATTTTCAGTGCATGTCTGTGTGAGGTAAAAGGACACAAGCTGTTGAAGCTCCGCCCACTGTGCCGGGAGCAGCAGCTCATTTGCATTTAAAGGGACAGGCACAAAAACGGTGTGTTTTCGCTCACCCTCAAAAAGTGACAATTTTAGCATGGTATATAAAAATATCTGTGGGGTATTTTGAGCTAAAACTTCACATACACACTCTGAGGAGATCAAAGACTTATTTTATATCTTGTGAAAAAGGCATTATACCACCCCTTTAAGTGTTATGAAATGACTTCAATAAGCCCAATGATGGAGCTGCATGATAGAGCTCACTCTCTTGCAATATCCTCAAACTCTTTGGCTGTGTTTTACCAGGAGGGCTTCCTGGTGCAGCTCCTTGAAAGGGCTAATCAAGAGGTTTATGTGGTTCACACACTTATCTCTGACTTTACTGGAGTTACAATCACTCTCATATCAGATAGGAGACCTCATGGAGCTGAATTTGATCGAGGGCCCCATGGTGCAGCTCTGTGATGTGACGTTTTAAGTATATCAATTCATAAGTGATTTTTGACTCTCGCTCTCTCGTTCTAGAAATGTTTCAAGTCATATTTGACCCCAAAATAAAAAACAATTGTAAAAATAATAATGATAATTATTAATATTTATTTACTTATTTTTACCACCAATGTTCTGGGTGGTTGCAACACCCTGGCAAACACCCAAAACATTGTAGCTGTGAATTTGCTGGAGTTACAATCGCTCTCATCTCAGATAGGAGAAATGTTTCAATGTCATTTTTTCCATTTCTTACTATTATTACTGCTATAAATCACCATAGATTTAGCATTTATTTATGTGCAAAAAAGTCCGTTTTAAGACTATTTAGATGCTTGTGTGATATTATTCATAACAAGTACTCTCTTCCCAATTAATTGTCAGTACCATGCTATGAGTTAAAATATAGATTTTTTTTTTGTTGGTTTCTGGGGTGAAATAAAGCCATTTTTTTGTGTGACATTCACTCTTAGAGGTATTTGGAATAATGCTGTGTGTTGTTCCTATAATATCAGAAGAGGTATAATGGGAATGAACTTGTTCCACACATGCTCAGTCAGCAGAACTCATAGGAACTGAAAAGTTGATGGCATGTTGTTGTATGGTATAGGTGTGTGTGTGTGTGTGTGTGTGTGTGTGTGTGTGTGTGTGTGTGTGTGTGTGTGTGTGTGTGTGTGTGTGTGTGTGTGTGTGTGTGTGTTTGTGTGTGTGTGTGTCTAAATTCTTCACATTCATTCTCTTCCACACACACCATCACCCAATCACTGGCTCGTTCTCCTCTCTTCCCGCCCCCTGTTGCTATGGAGACTCAGGAAGTCTTCCAGGTGCCTCAGTGGTTGAGGAATACAGCAACTTCTCCTCGTTCTCTCTGTTCTCACTCACATCTTTATTTTTTCTCTTCTGTCCCAGCCTCTTCACCCTCTTCTCCTGCTCACTGTCATTTCATTTATCCAGCTTATAACATATTTCCCTTTCCATTTCTCATTTTCTTTCCTTGTATAATCCTCTTCTCTCTTTATCTATGTATCTTGATTTTTTTTCCCTCTCTGTTTTGCTCTTCACACAGAACAGTGAATGTCTTGTTTTCATCCTCCACAACCTCCAGAGTTCTAAATACAAGTTATTTGATTCATTTATTTATTTCTCTCTGGTTAAACGCTGATCAACACTTAGGCCAGTGTTTGTGTATGTGGTGTAAATATGCATCAGCTGAATTTGCTCTCAAACAGGGTCAAAAAGCATATCTGGAACACATCACATTCTAAGAGTCACATTTGTGAACCTGATAAACATTGTAAATATTCAACACTGCCGATCTAAAGTTTGGAATCATTCATATTGTTAAAAAAATAAGTCTCTTATGCTCTCTAAGGATGCATTTATTTAAACAAAAATACAGTTAAAACAGTAATGTTGTGAAATATTTTGTAATGTTGTGAAACCCCATACTTTTGAATGGCTGTATATCATAGTTTCCACAGAACTTCTTAATTATTAAAAAATCAAAAAAAAAAAAAAAAAAAAAAATCATAATTATTCCAAACTTTTAACTGGTAGTGTAAATTATAAACAAGATCTACTGACTGTTTAAAAATAACATATACATACATTCTGCAGCTCTATGGTTGATAGTGACTCAGATAATCTGCAAAAAGCACAAATTATGCGTTATTATCATTATTATAAGTTCAGGGTCTGGGAAAACGAAAGATGTTTTACATCTGTGAGACGTGATCCGTTTTTAGCCTCCAATTCTTCATGCCATCTGACCCAGATCCTCACAACCCTCTCGGTGTGCACCAGTGACCCCCACATATATAAACACAGAGGTTAGCCGCATGTGTGTTTGATGCCCTCAATTACAGATTCAGACTCGGATTTCAATTACTCACTGCCATGGATTCTAGGGGGGATATTTCAACAGGACCAGCAGTGAGAAACAATGAGAGACACTGCACATCTGGTGTGTCCTGGCTCCACAGCCTGACCTTGTTGTACCTGGAGAACATACATTCTGACAGGCCTTGTGGGAAAGACATTAAAAGCCTATTAGAAAGATAGCAAACAGAAATAGAGCCTCCAAACTCTATTCCATGTAGCTTTGTCCCCCTTTTTTGTTAGAAAAGATTGTCTAATTGTAAAGATTCAAACAATTCTAATTGTAAAGATTCAAACAATATTTGATAGATTCAAACAATATTTCCTGCTTAATTTCACTGAAATTTTGCTTGGCTTGCAAAATGGCCATTTTTAAGATTTAAAGGGATAGTTCACTTTGAAAATAAATTTTGGTATGTTTTAGCTTACCTCAAGGGCATCCAAGATGTAGGTGTCTTTTTTTCCGCAGTAGTTTCAATTTTGATATTTTTAGGCCAAACCGTTCTTGTCTGTCAGTCATATAATGCAGGTCTATGGTCACTGTCTCAAAGAGCAAGCACAGAGTCCAAATTAAAACAATTCCACATCGTCCAAATTAAACAATTCCCCATCGTAAGTACACATTGATGGCCTAAGACACGAAACGAGCGGTTTGTGTGAGAAAACTCACAGTATTTATATCGTTTTTACCTCTTATACACAGCCACGTCCAAGTGATCTGAGGGCGCGCGCGCATCCTGGTGTGTGACGTGTACACAGACTGGTGCATAGATATATACACTAGATGTCACCTTGTCTACGGCAGTTCATTGGAACGAATGTCTTTAAGGCGACATCTAGTGTATATATCTATATCTAATATATCTATCACACAAACCGCTCGTTTCGTGCCTTAGGCCATCAATGTGTACTTACGATGGGGAATTGTTTAATTCGGACTCTAATGCTCTTTGAGACAGTGACCATAGACCTGCATTAAATGACTGACAGACAAGAACGGTTTGACCTAAAAATATAAAAATTTAAACTACTGCGGAAAAAAAGACACCTACATCTTGGATGCCCTTGAGGTAAGCTAAAACATACCAAAATTTTATTTCAAAGTGAACTATCCCTTTAAGGTTTCAAAAGTATAGCCTACTCACAGCACGGTATATTACTTGGGTCATTTTAAATCAGAAATCTCAACCTTCGGTTCAGTGAGTGAGCAAATAATTCAAGCCTGTTCAGTGAGTAAGTGATTAACTAATTACATCTGTGATACAGACCAGTAACTCCTGTGTTCAGTTCAGTCTGATTTACCAATTGGTCGATTGTCTCATTAAAATGAACTGTGCCAACTGATTAATTCATTTGTGAATTGCATGTTGCAATGTACATTTACCGTTCAAAAGTTTGGGGTCAGTGGAATGGAATTTAATGGAATAAATATTTTTATTCAGCAATTTTTTAATATTTAGACCACTTCTATAATTGATCGCTATCAGGATGTGAAGAGAGTTTCAACCAGAATAACAAAAAGTGTTTATGAAAAAAATTGCCTATACCCTCCCATTAACTTTGGAACAGTTGTGCATGTGCATTTTTACAGGAGATTTTAAAAGTTCTAAATCTAAAGACTATAAAGAAACTTTTTAAAGAGGTATTACATCTAAATAGTCAAAATTAACACTGCTCCAAAGATTCTATCGGCAGGAAACAAGTGGGCTCGGGAAAAGTCTGGAATTAAACTAGCATCCCCACTGAATTTATTAGTATTTGTTTTTCATGTTGAATGACAGTATTATTTCTTGTTTTCATTTAGAGTTTCTTTAACCTCGTAATCTTTGCGTAATATGTTTGTTCATTGGAATGGTCAGCAATTTGGTTCCCACAACAGCTACATTTAAACTTTACTCAATCTCTCAGTTCTTGTAAATGTTTCTAATGAGCTCAGCCCACCGGGAGTTTCCAGGCAGAGCTCTTACAGGGTCACATTTGCATGGGAGTAGCTCATGTTGAATCTTCCAGCTTCTGTTGATGGTTTCCAGTAGTTGTTTTCAATTCTTAGTACTGAGATTTACATTTGTTTGTGGGATCTTTAGAAATAATCTGCAGCTGTTTGTACTTCATATCCCCAAAAGGCAAGAAATGTGGAAAGTGACGGAAAATGAAGCGAACAAAATGATTGGGTTTTCAGGAAACATAAGCTCAGGATTTTAAACAGAGATCATGAAATTTTTCATTATGCATAGAAAGGAGAATGTGGAAGTTTTCCCTATTAGTCCAAAACACTTTGTTTACTACCTATAAAGCTTCTTTATCAGCATTGATGGTTCCATGAATGTTTAACATTCATTGAACCTTTCCATTCCACTAAAGGTTATAGTATAGAAATGTTCTAGATTATTAAAATGTTCTTGATAAATGGTTATTTTAAGAACTGTTCACTGAAAAGTTCTTTGAGGAACCATAAATGGTTCATCTTTGGCATCACTGTGAGAAATAAAACCCTTATTTTTAAGAGTGAAGTATGTTGCATTTCATTTTTGTGAATCATTTTAGACTGTCAGTGAATCGTTTCTAAACTCTGATTCGACAGTTAATTCGTTAAATCGTACAAAAATAATCCATGTGGCATTTTTCATATATTCATTTTTTTTTGTAAATGTTATGCATCTAAATAGTGCTCTTTTGTACCATTGCTGGTATTATTATTACTGACGGTGTCTGTTATCATTGTCGTTTACATGTTTTGTTTCTTGTGTCTTCCCACAGATGCAGATTCTTGACAAGTTCCCAATCGAGGGAGGGCAGAAAGATCCCAAAAAACGGATTATCCCTTTTCTTCCAGGTGATTTTGGGAGGAATATGTCCTCCCCTTCCTCCTCTGCACACACACAAATACACAGACCTGCAAATACATGGTGTCAGCAGATCTGTCCACAATAAGTCATGGTTATGCTGGGACAGGGTTGTGCTTCTGTTCTTGACTTACACACACACACATGCTGGAAACAGGCACACGAGTCATTGAGATGAGCAGCACCGTTCCCTGAGAACAAGAGCCATCAATAAGAAGAAAAAGAGGAGAGCGAGACGGAGACACAGAGAGATCGAGACACGTTTTCCTTGCTGACGCGGCTGTTCTGTTCCCTGGAAATGTATTGTCATCCAGCAGTCCCTCTGATGCTCTCTGTTTGTTCTCACATCCTTCAGTTTGAACACACAAACTCAGATGATCACTGGCTCCGTTGTATTATTTACTGGAATGCAATGTAATTGGTTGGATTACTATAATATTAAGTGGATTATAAAACCATTTGCAGCCGTTGTGAGGGAATATTAGGGTGTCAAGTGTCAAACCATTAAATCAATGCACTGTCTCCATTTAATTCCAGTCTGATTATTGGACTCCACTGGGACAGTAAAGAGGGACAGATCAGATTTTTATCGATACACAGATTACATCCATCCACTAGCAATAATTTTGTATTGATTTTCCTTTGTTAAAAGGCGTATTCATATTTTATACCTTAGGATATACAGACCCTTTCCAAAAAATTTGAATATCATGGAAAAGTTTATTTATTTCCATAATTCCATTCAAAATGTTAAACTTCCATAGATTATAGATTCAGGGCCCACAACTTAAATGATTTCAAGTATTTAGTTGTTTATTTGTACATAATTTGGGCTTCCAGCTCATAAAACACACGAAAACAGGATTTCAAAAAATTAGAATATTACATGAAATCACACAGTAATTAATTACACAGTGATACCATGGTCATTGAACCAGGTTTTGGTTCTTTTGGCAGTGTGGGCAGGTGCAAATCCTGCTGGAAAATGAAGGAAGCATGAAGTGCTCTGGAAATGTCCTGGTAGACGGCTGCGTTGACTCTGGATTTAATAAAGCACAGTGGACCAAAGTCCTCTTTTCTGATGAGAGCAAATTTTGCATCTCATTTGGAAACCAAGGTCCCAGAGTCTGGAGGAAGAATGGAGAGGCACACAATCCAAGATGCTTGAAGTCCAGTGTGAAGTTTCCACAGTCTGTGTTGGCTTGGGGAGCCATGTCGTCGGCTGGCGTTGATCCACTGTGCTGTCCACTCAACACAGCCGTCTACCAGGACATGTTCAGAGCACTTCATGCTTCCTTCAGCAGACAAGCTTAATGGAGATGCTGACTTCATTTTCCAGCAGGATTTGCACCTGCCCACACTGCCAAAAAACCAAAACCTGGTTCAATGACCATGGTATCACTGTGTAATTACTGTGTGATTTCATGTAAGATTCAAATTTTCTGAAATCCTGTTTTCCTGGGTTTTATGAGCTGGAAGCCCAAATTTTGTACAAATAAACAACTAAATACTTGAAATCGTTTAAGTTGTGGGCCCTGAATCTATAATCTATGAAAGTTTAACATTTTGAATGGAATTATGGAAATAAATAAACTTTTCCATGATATTCTAATTTTTTGGAAAGGGTCTGTATATCAAGCCTTCTATAAACTTCAATAATTAAATATTTGCGATATTTTCCTCAATATTTTAGGTCCATTGTCTTTGAATTTAATGGTTTATATCTTGAAAACTTTAGACAGCAACTTTTAGATAACCCTTCTGAACCCTTCTGATAATTCATCAGGTCTTTACGTCAGTTTTTTTTTTAAGAGGAGGAGGCAGTAGGAGCACATACAGTGATAATAAAATATGAGAATGAACAGATGAAGGTGAATATACATTTGCTTTATAAATGTTTGTTTCATAAGGAATTCATTCTGCACGCTGCTGAGTATCTCTCAGTTTTTACTTGAGAATAAACAGCTTGAGACAGGAGAACATGACAGCTGGAGTTTGGTGCTACGTGGTGATCTTATCTCCTCCAAACGTCTGAATCTGATTAAGATGTTCCAGATCTCAAGAAGAACACATGGCGGTTCTCTTCAGTTGCTGCTCATGTTTCCGAACACTGTTCGATGGGTTATTCTAAAATACTCTGGGCTTTGCTTACAGTGAGCAGGGCTCAACAATGAATATTTTCACTGGCTTGGTCAAGTTGCATATTTTTACATGTGCATATTTGTGTGTATATCCTTTATATCATATTTCACGTAAAAACATAAAATAAATAAATCTTATTTTATCTTAGGATCCTAAATCTTAAAAATCTCTTATTGTTGAGCCCTCATTCGCTTATTTTTCATCATGCTAACTTGATCTTGTGAAGTAGACCAAATATTTGACTCTACCTTTTATTTTAAAGGCAAAATCCTATTCCGACGAAGTCATGTGAGAGACGTGGCCATGAAAAGACTACGCTTTATTGACGACTATTGCAGAGTAAGTTGCTTTTTTTTCCTTCCTTCCTTCCTTCCTTCCTCTTTGTCTGTGCCTTTGTGTTTTGTCCTCATTTATTTTCTTATCAAATATGTGTAAAAACCATTAAACTGTGAGAGGTTCTTTGTAAGACTTTTCCTTTGACAAACACTGTGTGTGTCACATGTTGTCATGGGGAAGTGTTGCTCACACGCATACGTGTGTGTGTGTTCAGCACATGATGTTAAGAACATCATTAAGAGAGTGGCTATGGCATTGGCGTTCCTCAGGGTTCAATATTAAGCCCCTTTATGTTCTGTACTGATATTCTTCGGACTACATTCCTGCTGTTTAAAGAAGAATTACCTAAAATAAATAATTTAAAATCCATTCATAAAGGATAAGTACTTATTTTTTTATTTTTATTTATCAGCTAAAGAAACATTAATTCTAAAAAATAATAATTCATATTTATATTAAAAAACATTAATGGCATACGATGTATTTTAGGGTGGTCAACTTTTGTAATTAGGCTCTTTTAATTTTCTTTTAAAAGCAGTTAGAACGGCTTTCTAATTTGCATACACTGACCAACTTGTTTTATTTCATAAAAAATATTGTATTGAAACTATTTAGAACCTTCAAGACCCATTGGCCTTTTGTTTCGACTTCCTCTAGTGGGTTTCAAGCCTTAAATAGTGTTGTCAGATCCCAGCAAACCACAAATTTCACACTTAGCAACGGTGCTGCATTTTATGCATGTTCACCATGTCAGGTTTTGAGAGTGAATTTGCCTCATTATCAGAGAATATCTGCCATCTTGTTGAAATATGATAATGCTATTACACCAAACAGACACTTGCACTTATTCGTGTCCGCTGTCATGTTTACTTTGCAACAGCTATAGGTTACTGAATAACACCCTTAAGATTAGTTTGTGGGATTGTAATGACTTGTTTCTTCCTCCTCTCTATTTCTCCCTCTCTTTATCTTTTCCCTTCAAGTGTCTTGTCTCTTTTCCTTTCCTTCCACCTCCTTCCTGATGGAATAGAGCCCACTTTTTTTTAAAACAATCCATGCACACACACGCAGTGGATGTAAACAAACACACACACACACACACACACACACACACACACACACACACACACACACACACACACACACACACACACACACACACACACACACACACACACACACACACACACACACACACACACACACACACACACACACACTGGAGAGCAGCTGTTAAACTGAGCTGAGATAGTGAGATTATGGGATGTCTTGGAAAGACTGCTGTTGTGACAACAATCTCCATGACATCCACACAAAGGACATTAAAAATACACTTCTAAAAAAATAGAACATAGAATTAATCTTAATGTAAATGTGTCCTTCAGATGCCCATTTATAATGTCAATCGAGTAGAAGATTAATACAACAAATTTGGTGAGGGTGGCATTTTTGGTTGTACATATCCTTATGGAGTTAACTGTATGAACAGTTCAGGGGACATGTCTATAGTTTTGTTTTATTTTGGTTCAATTTTGAATAAAAAATGTTAATCACACTAAATTAAAGGACTAATTTGACAGCCCTAGTTTAACATTTATTTAAACCAACCTTTAATTATGTGACAGTTCCTCCAGATTTCCTCTGTCCTTTCAGTGTAGAACCCATCAACATCCTTCCATGAGAGAGAGAGAGAGAGAGAGAGAGAGAGAGAGAGAAAAGAGAGAGAGAGAGATAGAGAGAAAAGAGATAGAGAGAGAGAGAGAGAGATAGAGAGAGAGAGATGTGTTTTTGAAGGGCTTAAACGTAGGATGTTTACCAGCTATTTCCTCAAAGCTTTAATTAGATCTCCATTTAATTGCATTGTGTTCTTCAAAGATAAATAAATAACAGCGTTTACTCCAGGGATTCTTCAGAGGCATTTTGTCAGTCTCTCTCTCTTTCCTTTTTATTTTCCTCTGTTCTTTCGCTAATTTTCAAATCATGTTTGAGAGGTTTGAAAGCAGTTGGAACACGGAGTGAATTTGTTAGACAAACATTTATGCAGTTTGTTGAAGCAAACTGGCGTCTTTAGAATGCCATTAAAGTATTTTAAACTAAAATCAAGTAGTGTAAACCTCCTTGAGGTTTATTACATTTACATTTATTCATTATGCAGACTTGAATACACCTTTTCTGTGGTGATGTTTTAATTTGCTTAATTAAAAAGATTTTTCCTTTTCGTCATCTTAGACATCCGATCCTTACTGAGATTTCAAAAGGAAACAACATTTGGTATAGTTGTGGATTCATTAGTCTGCTGTGTTTCTGGGTGGTTGTCTTGATGTTTTGATTGTCCGGTTTCATGTTCTTTCTGTCTTGTCAGGCGCTGGTCCGGCTTCCTCCCCAGATTTCGCAGAGCGAGGAAGTTCTCCGCTTCTTCGAGACCAAACCAGATGATATCAGCCCTCCCGTAGAGTGAGTGTCACACAGACCTTCACAAACTATTGTCTGCACACTCTCCCACATAGAGAAACCTAAATGAAGCCAAATATGAATAAAATAAAGTGCAGCGTAGTGTTTAATGCACACTGCACTACCATATACTGAATACTATTTTTTAAAGTCTCACTTTAGTCAATAATTGTATCCCTTAAAACTCATCAAAATCACATATTTAAACTTCATCTTCATGCCTTTAAATAGCTTGGATGTTACATATGCTAAAGCCCGCCCCCCTCGTGATGTGATTGGTTACAAGGTTTGTGACGTCAGAAACACCAGCGATTTCAAACTGCGTTTTTGAGACTGTCTTTGATTCACTGCAGTTTTAAGGAGAAAATACTCAGTAATGGTGTTGACTTATGAATTTGCACATGGTTTGTCTTAAAGCATATTAAAAACACCACATAGACAATTAAACAACATTAAAAGCTTGATTTTCACCACAGGGGGGCTTTAAAATAGTACTATTTCATTTATTATGGCACTGGAAATGGAAGATGTGTGAATTGCATTGTGGGATACAGTATTCCATGCACGATTTTGTTTATATCATCTCGACATTCAATGTGCTGACACACATGACACACATGCAGACTTGCATGATTTCTCACACTCCCACACACTCTGCATGGTGTTGTGTAAATCTTAAAGCCTCCTGCTGTATTTACATACTTTTCTTTGATTAGCTCAGTAAAAAAAAATCATAATTTGGCTCTCAAGAATGTCGTATCTTCATTGTAAGAGAATCTGTGTGGGTTTCAGGAGAGGTGCAAATGCAGATTTTCTTCATTCTCCAGCTTTAAGTTACTCCCATCCCGACACATTTGAATCACAGTGATGCGATGGTATTGTTTAATTAACACTGATGTGGATATGCACGGTCCTCTGTGAGTGTGTATGTGAACGTCTTTCCCTAGGCTGGTCCATAATTAGCTCCTGTGAATCCCATGAAAATTCGAGCCAAATGAATTAACCTACAAAATGAATAGAGAAAGAGAAGCCCATGTTAGGAATAATTCATTTGTTATACTAGCATTCAAAAGTTTGGGGTCAGTAAATTTTTTTTAATGGGATAATTCATTCAAAAATGATTTCCCCCCCCCATCATTACTCACCCTCAAGTTGTCCCAAACCTGTTTGACGGTACAAGTTGACGGTAGCCATTGACTTCCATAGTATATTTTTATGGAAGACAATGGCTACCTTTAACTGTCTGGTTACCAACATTCTTCAAAATATCTTCTTTTGTGTTCAACCGAAGAAAGAAACTCATACAGGTTTGAAACAACTTGAGGGTCAGTAAATGATGACAGAATTTTTTGGTGAACTATTCGTTTAAAATAAATAATAGTTTTATTCAGCAATGACATATTAACACTAGAAGTGCCAGAATTCCATAACTACTAGAACTGCCGCAAGCGGTAATTAATGCATTAATGCATTTATTGTATTAGGATATCTTTTAAAAACAAAACAACACCAAACTGTGCATTTAAACAAGTTTAATTATACATCTATAAATAATAATATCCATAGATGTCCTGAACAAAATGACTGAGCAGCCTGTTGTCATATTTACACTGTTCGATCGCGCCCGCGCCTCACACACACACACACACACACACAAACACACACACACACACACACACACACACACACACACACACACACACACACGCACACACACACACACACACCCCATATTCCAGCATTGCAATCTTGACATCGCAGCCTGTTCATTATAGCCATAATAAAGTATAATAATAAAATAGTCAATCTATTTATATAGTCAGTAGTAGCCTACAATTCGTACCATTTTGCGCATGTGAAGAGGATGATTTTTTCCGTCGATATTGGAACGTGAGTGAAGTACAAAGCCTATGATAAAGAATAGTTTACCATCCAAATACATCGCAAATGTTGAAACATTTTGATTCTAATTAGAGAGTTACAAGAGCCCAACGCCGCTTACTTTCACTTTCGCTTGAAAGTAGCCTATTTCATTTTGGCTTGTTTATAGTTATTTTTTCATTCTTGTTCTGTTCTGAATATCATTACATTTAAATGATTTGTTGTGGAATATGTTTTGTGTATTTTTTACCACATTTTATTGTTGTGTATTTTGGTATATGTATAATAATACCACGAAATTCAGTGCGGTCAATCTGACAGTCTATGGCCATATTTTAGGAAAAGTCTATGGCTATATTTTAGGAAAAGTCTGGTACCAGCAGGATTTTATTTATTTTTTCAACAAAGTTATTGCAGATATAAAATTCAAAACGGTCAAAATGACCGCCATGGCAGTTCTAGTGTTAAAATAATCAAAAGTGACAGTGTTGACATATAATGTAACAAAAAAATCTATTTCAAATAATTGCTGTTCTTTAAAACTCAAAGAATCATTTTAAAAATGTATCAAATATTAAGCATTTAATATTTTAAGCAATTAACATTAATAGTTTTCAACATTGATCAAAATAAGAAATGTGTCTTTAAAGACATTTCTTGAGAAATATATTCTAAAATATATTATAATAGGATGGATGGAAAGGAAGCTTATTTGCAAAACAGAAAAAAAGGTAATTTAGAGTTTTTATTTCAGTTTATTATTGAAACAGAATTATGAGATAGACTAAGAATTCTGAGGAAAAAAGTTTTTTTTTGTGCAAGATATAAACAAATATTCCAATGCATAAATCAAGCGTCCATAGGAAAAAGTTATTTTAAATTGTAATATTTCACAATATTACTGTTTTTACTGTATTTTTGATCAAATTAATGCAGCCTTGGTGAACATGAAAGACTTCTTTCAAAAACATTAAAAATCTTACCGACTATAAACTTTTGAACGGTAGTGTACATATACATAATAAGTAGTAAATAAATTATTATTTGTTCTTATTTTTTGAGTGCACGTTTAAATAGTGATTGTCAGTCTGTCACGATGTTGGATTGTTTTTGTAATCTCATATAGGCAGCCTTGTTTGCTGTAGTAGTGGGACAAAACAAACAAAAGAACATTTTACTTTCTGTAACCATTTTACTTTCATCCTTGTGTCTTTTCTTTTCTTTTCTCCTTTGCTGGACTCGGAGCTGTCCGTCACATACTTCTTTCAAATTCCCTGCTTTTCTTTCCCTCAGTGTGAATTTCTCCCTAGTGATATGAAGTAGGCAATCTATTTTCATGTTCAAAACACATTCATCATATGCTGCAGTGGCTACACACAACCACACACTGACATCAACACACACACACACACACACACACACACACACACACACACACACACTGCTCACTCTTTACAATCATAAAAAACAACAACTTCGTTTTGTCTGTCATCTACAGTGCATCCTTGAACACTCTCCTGATTTTATGTTGCTGCTCGTCTGTGTCAAAGTCCATGACAGTAAAATATGAGTGTGTGTGCTTGTGTTTACGTGTGTGTGTGTGTGTGTGTGTGTGGTATAGGTGTCCTTGTGCCCTACTGATTATAATGACTTATACTGTCTTTTTACGCATCGCGCCGCGCTACGGGTGTGTCTGCATTTGTGATCGTATAAACAATGTTTTGAATAGACAGTAGCAAATTCTTAAAATAGGAAAACATACAGGCTGTGTGAGTCAGAAGCGCCAGAATGTACATGCAAATATGAAATTGCTTTTTAGAATCAGCTTTGTGCACAGCCGGTGTTCGACCCCCGTCAAATTATTACCCCCCTAGGATTGGTAGGTTTAGTATTAGTTGTGGCGGAGGGGTTAGGATTAGGCAATCAAGTACTGACTTAAACTAGGGGGGTAATTATTTGGCAGGGGGTTGACATTCGGCACAACACCGGCCTTGCACTCTGAAAACAGTCCTCAGAAAAATGCGCAGAACTCAGTAAAAATTTATTGTTGGACTGTTCTGGAACAGTGTTGTAAATAAAGCTTAAGCACTGTTTTCTAATTGTGTCCTCTTTTGGAAGGCCAAACGAAGTAGTTTGGCTTTCGCAATGAAAAACACAGCGTCTCTACGACATGGTGGCGCCGGCGCAGCAGCAATACAGCGAGAATATAAGTTACTCCTTCTTTCTTTGTGTGTACATTTGGGCGGCGTTATAAAACTCTGCCCCCACACACCGACGTAGATTTGTGGGGGAGTGTTTGAACGAAGCGTTTTAGGAAGGCGTGGCTGAGCCTTAACTTTTACAAAGAATTTCTCTTTGGGTTTGAGACTTTGGGCTTTGTAACTCTGCAGATCTTATACTTGCACTAACACACTAAAGAAAAAGGAAAACATGAAATCGCATCATATGACCACTTAAAAAAAAAAAAACGCTGGTGGAGAAAGAGTTAAAAACAGTTGTGCAGTTTTTTCAGGATATTTTGATGAATAGAAAGTTTAAAAAGAAAAAAAATCATTGCATTATAAATATCTTTACTGTCACTTTTGATCAAATTAATGTGTCCTTCATTTATAGAAGCTTGTTTCTGCCACGGAATAACAAATAAAAAAGGTAATTGCAATTTTATATCTTACAGTTCTGAGAAAAAAGTCAGAATTGAGTGATATAAACTTACAATTACATGGAGAGAAAAAAAAGTGAGATTTTAAAAAAATTTATTCTGTGGATTTTTTGTGGATTTATTGACTCATAATCCATATAAAAGTTCTATTTGTTGCCGCACTAGTCTGTTCATTTCAACCACTAAGCTTTAAATGGCGTCTGTTCCTGTCATCAGTTTTGAGGCTGTTCCTCTTTATCCGTTTTAGCGGTGTATGCACCTGTTGTTTGGAAACTGACTGTCTTGACTCTCATGATGCTGTGATGTGTTATTCAAATATCCAAGTGTTAATTGTCAGAGCTCCATTAGGACAGACACATTGCTGCTAATAGCTAAACAGCCTAATGTCACTCACCTCTGCAGGTGGATTTGTTATGGCGCTTGTTAATGTGTGTGTGTGTATGGTATACAGACTGTGTCCTACAGTGAGCTGTATGTGATTGGTGGATTTGTATCCGGCTAAGCTTGATGAGAAATGCACTACACATTTTTTTCGGAGGTTTCCGGATTGGCGGGAAGACCGTTAACAATCTTAGTACAGGAACTATTGCACCACGTATAAATTGCTTCAAAGGAGCATAACATGTTGATTATTGTCACGAAAACAAAAGAAATGACGAAAACTGATGGAGAAATCAAGATCCGAGCGGATGCCCAGACAGCAATCTGGGTGGTTACAAGTTAGAACAGGTTAATTTCTTTACACACCTGGGTAGTCAAAAATGAGCGGATATACAAATGTCTAGAACAAAGAGCGGATTACTGAATCACATTAAACCCTGTAATTTAAGCTATTTTGGTCATATAATGGAGGCATGAAGGAATGAAGACAGCATCATGACAGGGGTAGTGGAAGGTTTCAGAAGTCGTGGAAGACTGAGAATATGCTGGCTGGATAATATTACAACATCGACTGGTCTGTCTGGAGCTGGCTTGTTTCGTGCCATACGAGAGAGAAGACTCTGGTCATTACTTTCTCATCCATGCAGCCAACCACCGCCAAACGACAATGGCAAAATGACACATCAAGCTGAGAGTACAGCCTATGAGTACATCTCTCAGTCTCAGATATACGGGCTGAATCACTTGGAGACCAGCAGTTAGTAAATCAAAATGAAACAGGGACCCTGACGTTTAAGAGAGTGTGCCTGTGAGTGTGCATCCTATCAGCGATCAGTTTCTCTATGTGTTTGACTTTGGTTTGAACTGTAACTCACACATATTAAATGTGTGTGTCTGGCAGTAGATATATTTGGCCACACAAGTGCATGTATCTTTCTGTACAGTATTCTCTACCAGTAGCATACATTCAGTTGATACTGTGCTGATCTTTTTCAGTGGTGTGATTTCACAGATTCTTAACTTGTGTGAGTCACTTGGAAAG
The DNA here is from genome assembly GCF_964197995.2 of Scardinius erythrophthalmus. Lineage (NCBI taxonomy): Eukaryota > Metazoa > Chordata > Actinopteri > Cypriniformes > Leuciscidae > Scardinius > Scardinius erythrophthalmus. The sequence continues at coordinate 38,493,754 of NC_138223.1, forward strand.
TCCACATTCCACGATGATCCGCGTGACGTAGTTTTTGCCCAATTTTTGTGTCTGCGTAGACAGTGCACTTACAACAGTGCATGTGCGAGCGACTTGAGCGCTTGAAAACAATGTCCACTAGGTAGCACGCACGTGCCAAACGCATCTTTCCACACAAAGGAGTATAAGTTGGCCCTGTCCCAAATGGACCACTCTATGTGCACTTGATAACAAGATCGTAGGGTGTCCCATTTGTTATTCTAGGTTTCAGAAGGATACTCATGAGTGCACCCCCCTGCCGCCCCTCCCCCCCTTACGTCAGCTATCAACAACCTACACATCTTAGCATAAACACAATTGTTATTAAGGTTACGTTCACAAACCACTATAATTCGAACAGGCAAGCATATGTGTGATCTGGCATGGCGGCCAGTAAAAAAAAAAAAAAAAAAGCCTAACTAAATACTGTATGTCTTACCCAATGCAAGCAAAACATACATTTTATTCAAATTCTGAGGCCTTCCCAGCCTTACACACGCTCCGCCTATGCAGCAAAGACACATTATTCAGCAAGGATGCATTAAAATTATCATATGTGACAGTAAATAGATATATTCAGTGAAGATGGTTTTAACTCATGTCATAATTTATAAACCTTGTTTAGTTCCTCTTTTTGTCTGTATCTGAGATTGAGGCTGAGATCCATGGAACACATCACTGTCTTCGCATCAAATGGTGGGATGGTTTGATTACTGTATGTAAAGGGTTCTAGAGGTCTGGTTTCTCAAATTTATACACAATGTAAACAATACTCAAACTTTAATTTGATGCAAATGCAGATATATCAATATATATCATGGTTATTGAATATACACCATGGAATGCTCTTTAGCGAGGTTTAATAAAGCTAGACCACGAACAATACAGGCTTGGTTGTCATAAAGAAAACCATTAAAAATTGTAACATTTATAATGTTACAAAATATTTATTTCTATTTTAAATAAACGCTGCTCCTATGAGCTAACGCACTATATTTTAAATCTTCTGAAACCATAGCTTCGAATGACGAAATGACTGAATCACTTATTTTATAGTGCTATATATTGAATATTGAAATTTCTGGATGAACTATTCCTTTAATAAACAACCAGATCAAGCTAGCTTTTTAAATTGTCTCATCTTTATGAACTGTTAAAATCATGTTGCCAGAAAATTATCGCTTGAAGCAGATGGTAATTTCGTAACATTACCTAGCCTTTCATTTAAGGAGAGATCTGGAGTCATGGAGTTCATTGAATGGATGTGGAATAATGGATTGGTTTAATGTGGTCTGTCGTGAGGACAGTTGAAGTGAAGGTGAAATTTGAGATGCGTTTGTGCCATGTAAGTGTGCTGCTAGTGTTTCTGTTTTTAGATGGATATGAATTATTGATGCACTGAAGATTTCCACCGGGAAATAAATTCCCCTGAGGAAAACACACTGACACGTGTGAGCACTCTTGATCTTGAGAGCTTGCCCACTTTCAGCAAATACTGATCTATGATCAAATTTCCCACCTGAAGTAATATTCACACCATGACGTCAATTCACTATAAGTCAAGGTATTGCAGGTTCAGATGACGTCATCCAATCTAACAATATCACATGATGATATCAATTCAATTCAGTGTACAACAGAAAGAAGACAAGACGAAACTGCAGTTAAACCTTAACCAACAGCATCAGCCATAGTCAGTTTTTACCTCATGATTACACAAAGTAAGAAGGTAAAATGAAGTCCATGTCACACAATATAATTATTACTTTATATTACTTACAATTTAATTATTACTTACCCAGATGTTGTTCTAAGGCCATATTACCTTCTTTTTTTGGAACACATAAATGTGCTTGCGCTTAAAGGTGCAGTGAGCGATTTCTGAGAAACAGTTGATTTTCAATATCAACCCAAACAAACACACCCCTCCCTCCATTGCTCCGCCCCCAAAGTGTACGAACACGAAATGCAAGTGTGGATGTCTCTTCATCATAGCTGAAGCGAAGCAAAATAATGCTTCATGAAAAATACAACGAAGATGATGAGCGAATGACAAGGAAGAACAAAAACTGAACATACAGTACACAAGAACACAAGCAAGAGCTGGTCGCAGATGAGCAGATTCGTTAAGTTGCGAATTTAACTTATGCGCAAAATTGGAATATCGCATAAAAAATGTGCGAATAAAGCACAGTTTCCATCCAGTGAGCCAAAGAGAACAAAATCGTCACTTCCTGATAAACTGGCACCAAATATCGCCAAGAAAAATGGAAGTTGCTGCAGAAGGAGAAGCCACTGTATATAATAATTTCGTATGTAATAAATAACTTGCGGCTCAGAGCGCGCAGACGAAATGCAATAAAGTTATCTTGCTTTCGGAGCACCGAACCACTTTAACGACAGACTTTGCTCAAGCATTTCAGACCAACCAAAACAGCATTTCAGATGCTGTGCAACAAGATCAGTCCGCTGGTTAGTCCAGTTATGCCGTCCCATCGCAAAGTCACATGTCTTTTTTTGATGCGCATGGAGGAATTTATTCGGTAAATGTGTTTCAGTTTATGCACATGTTTTCTTACCAAACAAAAAGTACACCCGACTCAATTGAGCGCATATGGTTTTTATCGGAATTTTTAGAATTTATGCGTATTTTGGCGTTTCCATCGTTTTTTTTTTTTTTATGTGGATGAAAATGCGCACAAAATAGGTGGATGGAAACAGCTAATTTTACTCACGTATGGAGCAGAGATAACGCAGCCTCAGTGTCTGTTTTCAGACCTTCTCGCTTAGGTCACAACATCAGCGTGTTCACAGCTTGCCCTTTGTTTTGTTCAGTGTGTTTGTTTTCTAACTACCACAGTTTTTGCCATTAAGACTTGTAGTGTGTGTGTGCTGCATGGCTGTTCTCAGGGACAATGCAGGGCACTGTCGACAAAGAAACTCCTCCATTAACACAGCTGGAGGGAAAGCACTCTACCATCTGATGAAGAAAGACAAAGATGCTCTTTGAAAACTCAGAAAAAGCCATGACTGATTCATAGTTTCCACTGCTCTGTGAATTATGGGAGTGTGAGTCAGACATTTTGTGTTCCAGATATAGCCTAAATTTGAGGGAAAACGTAAATTTTATACTTATACTATTTGTGTATCAGGAGTGTCAGGACTGCAGTAACTACTTTTGTGTTAGATAACATAATAGTTCTCACAAAAAAAGAAAAACTCCTTGGAAAAAATGATATCCTCATATATATTAAAGTGCCACAGAATAAGATATTGACTTCAGTCATTCAATTTAAGATTGATATACTGTAGATATCTCGTGGAGGTACGCTGTTTGAGCCATCTGCTGGAAGACATGCGAACTGCAGCCTAAACCCCAAAGCCATTATTTGTTCATTTGGTCTAGTGATGGATTTCATTGAACATTTCGTGTTAAAGGAGCATTTTTTTGTCAATTTGGAGTGCTGTCAGTACAGAGAACAATGACAAAAATCAGTGTTGCCTACACCGTGTTATCCTCTTTTTAAAATTTGCACCCTGTTGACTTCAATGGGGCAAGTTTTAAACCTGCTTTTAGCCTCTTAACATCCTTGATGTGTCATTACAAGTGCCCAGCCATGTGAGTGATTCCTTCAGAGTGAACGCGGGTGAATCTGACTGCAGTAGATGTGAAAGATATGAATAAAAGTAATGTTAATTCAGCGAGCGCACATACCTGTATTTACATCCTGTTTTCGGTCGAAGTCCATAGTAATCGATTGTCGAGTTCACACGCATAGGTTTAGTTACCTATGATCACGCGCGTGAACTCGACAATCGATTACTTTGGACTTCGACCGAAAACAGGATGTAAATACAGGTATGTGCGCTGGCTGAAAGCAACACCGATTTTTGTCATTGTTCTCTGTATTGACAGCACTCCAAATTTACAAAAAAATTAGCTCAATGTTAAAATTGACTGGAGTTCTCCTTTAATTATGGATTACTTTTAGCACTATTCTGCTTTTATTCTGATTTAATTCTTTAAATCAGAGTATTTCTGTATACACAAATGTCATTTATTTTCTGGATGTTTTCATTTTACCAAAATTCTGACTGGATCTTACCCCTTAGAGAAACAAATTTTTGTATGTTACACTAACATTTAATGACCACAAATTGTCCAAATACATATTCTTGTATTTGGATAAAACTTATCCAATACAAATTGGATAAGTAGCCTACAATCCAATTTGGATCTTATTAAATACAAATTCTTGTATTTGTTTATATAAAACAAATTAAATGTATATATATATATATATATATATATATATAATTCTTTAAATAAGATTTTTTTTTCTGTACATTCAAATGTTATGTAATTATTTTACAGCCATTTTTAGTTTACCAGAAATGCAGTGTAAATTAAAGTATTAGTGTAGACACTGCATTATATAGAAAGTATACTTAGTTTATATGTTAAATGTGAGCATATAAAAACCTGCCATAATGAAATTGGCCGTGGAGTGTAACTGTTATGAACACTAGAGGTCACTGTCACTCTGAAAACATCTGCTGGTCTATTATTCTTATCAATTATTTTAAAATCGTTTTTTACTTCTTTTTTTTATAGGTATTTTTAGGAACCAGTAATTATGTCTTATTTACTCAACAATACCAGTGCTCATTTGCATTTTGGTACTTCTTGAATGTTAATTTTGGACATTGCATGCTGAAAATGGAAATGACCCATTTCTGTGTTGATGTTGTACATGTACAGTGTTACATTTTAATTGCAAGGTAAGAATTAATATTAGTTATATATGCATCAGTAGCTTGGTTTATAGACAAAACTGACAGTCTTCTGCTGTGTGCTAGTTTCTCTCTGACACACACACACACACACACACAATTTAAATGCACTACGGCTGGTTGCTTTTTCTGTCAGACACATTTTTTCCACTCGGACAGAATTCTTTACATATGCATAGCTCATAGACAAGCGACTGAATCCCAGGAGATCTTCTTCACACTGCAGCATGCGTTCAGAGCGCACTGGAATGTGTTTTACCATTAAGTTTAAAATAGAGTGTCACACAAAAGCTGCTGTCCGGTACAATCAGAATTGAGATGTCATGGAACCTACTGTATTACACAATAGATCTGTGATAAATGCTCCTGGAGATTTTAAAGACAAAAAATATAGCTTTAAAATGACATTGCCATTCAAATTCCCAGTATCTCTCTGTCTGTCCATTAGTCCAAGCCTTACACTTACATCAGATGATCTGAGACAGATGGCAGTGATCAGAGCAGCGTTTCCACCACAACACACACATTTGCTATTTTAGACCATCTGATATTGAGCAGTCACTCTCTCTCTGTTTGCCGGCTGTGTACAGGGGAACGTTTTTTATTAGCTGGTATGATGGATGGTTGCTGGTAGACTGTGTATTCCCACATGGAGTGCTGTAAATCCTGACCTGGTTATCCTATAGTCTTTCTGCGTAATTAAATGGGGGTGGGTGAGGGGTGGGGGATCTGACTTAAACCCCTTAGAGAAACAAGTGACATCTGATCACAGTTCTGGAAATAAATACACTCAACACTACACAGGTGAAAATCCTTCAGAATCTATAGTTTCAGTGTATTTCCATGTTTTCAATATATATATATATATATATATATATATATATATATATATATATATATATATATAATGGATTTTATTTTACGTTTCACTAATATTTGACAACCACAAAGTGTCCAAATACAGTTTCAATTTGTTCAATGTTGAACAGTTGTAATATTTTTGTTTAAACAGGATTGGTTCAGAATTCTTTGATAAAGAACAGTGTTTATTTGAAATAGAAGACGTTTGTCAGACTGTAAATGTTGATACTCTCACTTTTGATCAATTGAATGCATCCTTGCTAAATCAAACTAATATTAATTTCTTTCAAAAATAATAAAAATAAAATCTTACTGACACCAAACCTTTGAACAATAGTGCATATGTAAATTGTATGTGATTTTTAATGTACTCCTGTGACATTTAAAGTGTAAATTTAATATACGAAAGACATATGCAATAGATTAAAATATGTGTGGGCATGTCATCATCAAAGTTTAAAAGGCTTAGTTCACCCAAATATGAAAATTCCGTAATTTACCCATTGTCAAGTTGTTCCAAACCTGTATGAATTTCTTTCTTCTGCTGAACACAAAAGAAGATATTTTGAACAGTTTCTGCCCATTGACTTCCATAGTATTTTTTTCTATACCAATGGAAGTCAATGGGGACCAGTAACCTGTTGATTATAAACATTCTTCAAAATATCTTCCTTTATGTTCATTGTTCAACAGAAGAAAGAACTTAGGAATAAGGCTGAAAGATGACTCAACAGATTGCAGTATTTTTCCCATCGCTCGAGGGGGGCTGTAACGGTTTTGGAACCATTTTGCCATGTTTATGATGTTGTTCTGCCAGTTTCGGAACTGCCTTCCACTGTATCCATTATGGGAGACAATTTGGTTACCAACATACCATCAAAATATCTTTCATGTTCCACAAAAGAAAGAAAGTCATACAGGTTTGGAGCAACTTGTGGGTGAGTAAATAATGACAGAAGTTTCATTTTTGGGTGGACTATCCCTTTAAGGGATTTAGTATGAAGTGAAAGACTCATTCAGTGGCGAGCCTGTCATGATTGGTTGGTTTAGGTGCAGACCCAGGTGGTCACTGGTCACGATGACTGATTATTGTGTGGCTCCTCAGGGGGTTAATGCAGGATAAAACTAGTTCATTATCTAAAGTGGTGTTGCTGAAGGATCTGATAAGATGATCAGTCAAGGAAAGAGACAGACAATGAGACAAACAGAGAGTAAGTACAGTGGATAGCCAAAAATAATTGTGATTTAGTTCAAAGTTAAAGGCTTGTTTCATGAGGCGCGTCCTTTTAGGCCGGGGAACGTTCAAGGAGCAAATTGATGTCGAATGTGGAAGGAAAATGACATCATAACAATGCTGATAGGCTGTTAAGACCACAAGAACATGCGGTAGCTCTTAAAGGGATAGTCCACCCAAAAATGAAAATAACCCTAACCCTAACCAAACCGTTTCCCATTATGGAAACAATGGAAGTCAATGCTGAAACTGGCATACAACATCATAAACATGGCGAAATGGTTCCAAAACCGTTACAGCCCCCCTCGAGCGATGGAAAAAATACTGCACTCCGTTGAGTCATCTTTCAGCCTAATTCTTAAAACCGAATGGGTTTACTGTTAGGAACCGTTAGCCTATTGCTCGGCATGGTCGTGTAACGGCCAGCAAACATGAGTCAGTTTGGACCAGGTGGACAAACACTGTTCCCTTAATGTTTTTCCATCTCCCAAACAAATGCAGAATGGTTTCATGAACAGCAGATTTCAGACACCTTTCAAGTCGTCTCCAATCATCAGATCTAAACATCATTAAACCTTTGAGGAAACAGAGTGAAGTTCCATCTCTGCAGATCTGGAGTGTGAGGGAGGACCTCTGTTTTGTGCTTCTGTGCTCTGTGTAAACATGCATCATGAAGGATTTGTTTTTATTAAATGTTGGATCTGTTTGTAGCTCAAAAGTCTTGTGTTGTAACTCATGGTCCAGTTTCCCGTCCACACTGATGCAGAAACAGAATAATAACAGAAACCAGAGGGAGTAGCCAGAGGCTCTAGTTATGAAACACTGCTTGTCATTTATTGGTATTTTCTGCTCTTCTGTGTGTGTGTGTGTGTGTGTGTGTGTGTGTGTGTGTGTGTGTGTGTGTGTGTGTGTGTGTGTGTGTGTGTGTGTGTGTGTGTGTGTGTGTGTGTGTGTGTGTGTGTGTGTGTGTGTGTGTCTGTGTGTGTGTGTGTGTGTGTGTGTGTGTGTGTGTGTGTGTGTGTGTTGTTGTTGTTGTTGTTGTGTTCTTTGACACTTGCATTAAAGAAGGGACCCAAGCTGTAACAAAGAACAAGAGGATTGGTTTCTTTTGGGCCATCTATCAACATCCTATCAATGGCATAACAATGACCCAAAACACTCTAGCTGCAATACACTAAAAACACTCGAAAACCTTACCAGTCGCATAGCAACACCCTGGCAACTGCATAGCAACATACACTACTGGTCAAAAGATTGGGGTCAATACATTTTTTTAAGTGATGAATACTTTTTTTTTGAAAGGATGCATTAAATTGAGCAAAAGTGACTGTAAATTCAGTAAAGACAGTTTATTTTTCAAATAAATGCTGTTCTTTTGAACATTCTATTCAAGGAATTCTGAAAAAAAATGTATATGGTTACACAAGAATATTAAGCAGCATAACTTTCTTTCTTTCTCCCTCCCTCCCTCTTTTCCTCTCTCCCTCTCTTCCTTCCTTCCTTCCTTCCTTCCTTCCTTCCTTCCTTCCTTGAAAGTTTTGTTTCAGTAAGTGTTTGATCTGTTTGTAGTTCAAAGTGTCTTGTAACACACGGTCCAGCTTCCTTCCTTCCTTCCTTCCTTCCTTCCTTCCTTCCTTCCTTCCTTCCTTCCTTCCTTCCTTCCTTCCTTCCTTCCTTCCTTCCTTCCTTCCTTCCTTCCTTCCTTGAAGGTTTTGTTTCAGTAAGTGTTTGATCTGTTTGTAGTTCAAAGTGTCTTGTAACACACGGTCCAGTTTCCTTCCTTCCTTCCTTCCTTCCTTCCTTCCTTCCTTCCTTCCTTCCTTCCTTCCTTCCTTCCTTCCTTCCTTCCTTCCTTCCTTCCTTCCTTCCTTCCTTCCTTCCTTCCTTCCTTGAAGGTTTTGTTTCAGTAAGTGTTTGATCTGTTTGTAGTTGAAAAGTGTCTTGTTGTAACACACGGTCCAGTTTCCTTCCTTCCTTCCTTCCTTCCTTCCTTCCTTCCTTCCTTCCTTCCTTCCTTCCTTCCTTCCTTCCTTCCTTCCTTCCAGTAAATGTTTGATCTGTTTGTAGTTCAAAAGTGTCTTGTTGTAACACACGGTCCAGTTTCCTTCCTTCCTTCCTTCCTTCCTTCCTTCCTTCCTTCCTTCCTTCCTTCCTTCCTTTCTTCGATTGCATGATTGCACATCAAAACTGACATTTAACTTAATATTTAATTTAGAAATTTAAAAAAAGCTGACCTCCCTGAAAGTCATTGTACAATTCACACACTTCACTGGTGTATGTGCTGGTGGTCACCATCAGTTTGACAAACACAGAACAGGCCTGTTATTTAAATATACCACTGCAGATGCCAGAGATGACTGTATGAAGATATCATAACAGAGGAAGCCACAAAATGCGATGCATCACTCGTAGATTTATAATACATTACTTGTATGGTCAGGCTGAGTGAATGAACCAAGCATTGCCCAATAAGCACAATCTACCATGTTATGCCTTTCCTCTCCCGTCTTTCACTTAATAGTGACTCTGGGAGTTATAAAGCTGAGAACTGTAGATTTTTTGTCTAAAACTTTTGGGGCGACCCGTATATTAAGTGCAGACAGCCCACTGCAGGGAACTGTGAACGGTCACTTCCAATAACAATAACGGTCTCAAGCGATAAATGTGAACTATTTACTTTGAGATACGCCTCAAGAGGTTAACAGTCGCAACAACTGGTCTGAAGGACTGTTGGACTGAGTATGATGCTTGATACAGATATTGGCATGCTTTAGTCTCTTAAAACTGGGAATTTTCCTACTGCATTTTATTCATAAATGTCATGTCCTCTATGCGTCTTAATTGTGACAGTTTCCTTTTATGCGAGACAGATAGCAGATCTCTCTGATTTAGGGCTTTTAGGACAGTGTCCTGCCTCTATTCGGCTACAAAGGAGTTCATTCTAGAAGGTTTGCAGTGACCTCATACCGCTGATCTGAAAAAGAGAGTATTCATTCTCCCATGGGAGCCACAAAGGAGGAGATTGAGCGAGAGAAGGATGAAAAGAAAGAGATGCAGAAACAGATGAGAGGATGAAGAGCTTGTCATATTTTGGACTACATGGGGGGAATGAAGATATTAAAGCAAATGTCCTTAAGGGTTTTTTTGGGGAATACCAGCCATGAATGTGTGCATGTGCGTGAATGTGATCAGAGAGACAGTTTGGCATATTTTCATAATATGTATGTCATGTAAAAAACTCAATCTATTCAAATCCAACTTGTCAAATCAGCCACTTCCAGTAACAGTATGCTTTGTTAACTCAGAAAAAAATTAATGTTACAGTCAGCAATGTGTAATATGAGGACGTGCAATGCTAAAGCCATTATGTAAACAGGTCACATGCTGCGTTTGTCCAGTCAGTAACACTGACACCGCAAATATGCAAAAAAGGACTTTAATCCAGGGTTTAGGTATGTGCAGTGTGAAACTGCAGTTTATGAATACCCAGGATTAACTGTTAACCCCGGGTATAGTATGAGCAGTGTGAAATGTGAATAAAGATAACCCAGGATTACATTTAACAGGGGTTTAGAATGACCCAGGGTTAACTATTTCAAGTAGGGAAAGCCCTGGAGATGCCAAAAAAACCCTAAACCAACCGCCTTGACCTGACTGAATATATACGTATTAAAGGATCCATTCAGGATCATTCATACAACGTGAATATACTGATGTGTCTGTGCTTTAAAATAATGTGCGATCAGTGCGTCGGGGTTGTGTATGCATCAGAGACTTGAATGTTTCTCTCCGCTTGAAATGTCAGAAGAAACGCTTTTTTTAAAGCAATTTTTAATGGTTTTATATGTTATTAGTGATTCTATTAACCATTGGCACATAACCACAATATCATAGAGAGAGCAACCACTTAGAAACCGCCTATGTGAAGTTCTCAGACCAACTCCAACATAATGGCGCAGAGTTTTGCAAACACCACTCATTTCTTTAGAAAACATAAAATTTTTTGTTATTCTATTTGTGCTTCTGTCTCATAATTCATCTTTCCATTTTGCATCTGTCAGGATGCAACTGTACTGTATGTGTCTGCACTTTTGCTTACTTTTATTGTTTGCTACATTGCCTATTTATCATTTTCCATAAATAGATCTCATCCCTCGTCACAGTTTAACTTCATTTTACGCTGATGGATAGGCGACACACACAGGCCGTGTGTCATTCTGATCTATTAATCAGGGTGTGTTAAGAGATCCGCCCTCTTTATCCCAGAGCCGGAGGATGAGAGGACGGCTGGGGGGGGGGGGATAAAAGGATAGAGAAAGAGCCATGGTTCTGTTTGGGTCACATGATCAGATGTTGTGGCGATAGCAGCTGGCCCCTTCGATCTTAACACAGACTCGCTCCCTGCCCTGGCACACGTCTTGCTCTCACTGCATCTTCTAGTGTGTGTGTATGTGTGTGTGTATGTGTGTGACAGCTGTCTGCTGCAGGACATTGTATCACTGTGACTTACTATGTCACTCTGCTGTTGCTTTTTTTACAGGGATTATGGATCCAAACGCAAATCAGGTAAGACAGCCTTTTACATACCTCTCGTCTCAGTGTTAAACCTGTTGCCGGGTTTAAGTACTAAGTCAGCCCTGCTCACTAACTCAGCATGCCCTCCCTGTTATTGCGGCATTGAATGACTTGCTGTTTTGCACTTAACTCAGGGGAGGGAAAGGGTTTTTGACTGAGTTTCTTTTAAGAATTGGACATGACTCAGAGGTTTGTAGAGCTCTGGGAGTGTCATCTGTAAAAGGTTTGGGAATAACTGGCAGGATTTTGAAAGAAAGCCACATGAAAGTATGTGCATTTGTACTTCACACTGTTGCCAAAGTGTTCTCAAGCCAAGTCGTCCGGCTGAAGGCACAGAAAAGCATGTAACCAACCTGTGCTTAGCAGTTGGTGCTTTTTTTTTTTGTTACTTTTTTTTTCTGAATGTGCATGAATAAATAAATAAGTATAATTATTTTTCAGACTGTTATTATAATGTTAAGGCACAGTGATCTGATTTATGACAAGGATTAAACCAAGTTTCCTTTGCATAGCATGCTAGGGTGTGTGTGTTTTGAACAGCCGTTCTGCAGCCGTTCATATCCAGACACACACACACACACACACACACACACACACACACACACACACACACACACACACACACACACACACACACACACACACACACACACACACACTGTTGAACACTAATGTAATTGGAGTGAGCATTGGAGTTTCTGTACTCCCACACACATCCCTTTGAAACATTTTCCGTTTTTGATCTATTTGCTTTCCGCTTGCACACACATATTCATTTGCTATTACAATATTTGAAATTCGCCATTTGGATTTAGTTTTTGTTTTGATGTATTAAATAATTCCAGATGTCATTTTGTTTTCTGTCCTTTTAACATTTGTCCATGGAAGTTTGTTTCCGACATGGAATAATAATACCATTTTAATCGCAGTTAATTGCGACTTTTTTTATCTCACAGGTTAATTCTGACAAGCTTATATGTATCTATAATTTCAATTAGCAAAAAAAGGAAGAAAAAAAAGTTTTAAGGTGTAATCCTGAATCTTGAATTTCAGTTGTTTGTCATCTTCAAATCTCATGCACATTAAGCTGACACAGAAGAAAGTTTTTAACATAAAAAGTGCCACAGGTTCTGTTGCGACACTTGAACCCATGTTTTGAGATAGAAACTAGTACTCATGTGATTCTGATGTTAAGAGCTGAATGTGTTTGGAAGGTAAACTGCACATGTACGATCACATGCATGTAGTTCAGCCTAGGGACGTTTATAGTCATTTTTGAGAAGGAGTGCAGAGTTATGGCCTTATACTGTAGCCATTTCAGTACAGTACATTTGTGATGAGGGAAAGTAGGCATACTAGACCAGATTTTAAAGAGCTACAACATTAAGGTTTGCAAATTTGTGTTTATTATGTAGGGAAAAAACACACACACATATGCGCGCCTCAAGTAGCGAAACCTACATACTGTGCCTTTAAAGGGTAACTAAACCCTAAACCAACTTTTTTTATTTAATGATCTGTAAGAATGAGGCTTTATTAGTGCTGTTCATTGATTCGAGTAACTTTTTTGACATTTGGGTATAAAGTGTTTTAATTTTACAATATATGGTGTAAAAACGTCTGAGTGCTGCCCTCTTAAGGTTGAACGGTGGCTACTGCAGTTGAATTTTCCTATTGGATGTTGCGGTGGCAAGTGACGTAAAAGGTGGCAGGTGACGTAAGCAGGTTCCAGCTCTACCACGCCCCTGGTACGAGCTCACCACGCCCTTGGTATGAGCTAGCGTAGATTCATCTGTGTACAGTGGTCAGGAGGGTACGTAGGTGTAGTGTTGCTGGTTGCAACAGCACTGCTGGACTGCATAACTTTCCAGCAGACTTGGAAAATAGGCGCCAGTGTTTGCATGCACTTGGCCTGGAAGACCGTGAGTGTGAAACATGCATTTTCGCGGGATTGCTTCTCCAACGTAATAGAGGTGGAAATGGGCTTCTCTACACAGCTCGCGCTGAAAAGCGACGCAGTGACAAACGCTGCTCCTCCTGCGAGGACTCCACCACCGCAGCGGCGTCTTGATGTGAGTGATCATATTTAATCACAATTTATGGTTAGGCTAAAGTTATTCCTCTGGGGTCGACAAACGCGTCGGCGCATTTTGCTGGATTTTTTCACATAGCGGCAAAATATGAATATGCCTATATAGAGAGCGCGCGCTATTGACATCAACTTGATAAAACCAGAGAATGACGGGCTCTGATAAAACTCATCAGATGCATGTACTTTACGTCGTCTTACGAACCTGTGAGCAAACTCCATTTTAGAGTCTGACAGCAGGTCTCAGGTGCACGCCCACCCCGCTCACGGTTCGTCCCCTCTCTCTCCGCTGGGGTCTGCCCACTTTTCTAGCATTTTTCAAATATTGACAGTGGGTGGAGTCAGGCTCTGACCAGGGGTTTAGTTACCCTTTAAGACATTATTTTAAGACATCCTTGAGTATGGTGATTTCAGGTTTGGATCAGGTTGGATCATTTTAGTCTTGTCAAAACCTAATCCAGACAAACATCCACCCATAGGTATTGATTTTTTTTTAGACCAGTAAATGGTTATTCTTAAGGAACATACATAGTTTTAACCCCTTTGCAGTATTTATATGGTCTGCAGTGTTTTTTCAAATATTTGTCTTTCCATTCATCATCTGTTTGTTAATTCACATTTATTTGCTCTCACAACATTTGAAAATTGCTAACATTTGGATTAAATTTGACCAGCAGCTGAAGTGATGCAATAAGCAATTCCAGCTGTTGTATTTTTCCCCCCTTTACTTCTCATTTGACAATAAATCATATGTAACCACTTATCATTAATCTGTTGGATCACTGGAATTTGCATTATCAACATCATCCTCTTTTCCAATCTGCTTTTTAAGATGACCACTGGATGTGCATCTGTCAGACATCAGTAATCATTTGTGTTAGCTGAAAGTGCATAACATCCTGAAGATGTTATACTAATTATTCAAGTATGTATTTTGTATGTTTGGAAATTTGTCATTTATTTTTATGTTTAAAGATCTGTGGTTTCAAATTCGGTTTCCAACCGAATGAATTACCTCAGAGTTTAGCAGGTGGAAACTGCAGCTGAGGAGTGTCATTATCAAAAAGAAACTTGTTCTAGGCGTCCATACAGTATATCCTCTGGCAGATTCATTTGCTGATTCTTTCTGTAGCAAAACAAGTGAACGGCTGCATCCGAAATCGTGTACTTCCCTATATTGCAAGTGAAATTGTGACAACAATATGGGACAAAAGAAGTTTGTCCGAATTTATAGTACTCATAAAAGATGGATATATGATGGATAGGATCACATGACAGTGACAACATGGCGAATGTAGTATGTGGGGAATATATTCATACAACACATATTTTGAACAGACTTTTTTTTGCACTCGCAAAGTAAGTATTAATTCAAAATAACCCACTTGAGAGAGTATGCTGTTTCGGACACTTATTTATGAGCTAGTCATTGAATCATTCACTGAATCAATTCTTTCAAAGATTCTGATACATTCATGAACAAAACTGTGTGTTGCATGAAGACACACAATGCTGTTGTGGATTTGTTTGGAACTGTTTCAGTTGGCGGAGAAAAAAAACTATGTACCTGGCAATATTGTGTGTAAGTTACTCATTATTAGCTTCCTGTTTATTGAATTGTTGTATAAAAGCAATTTGTGTTGTTTTTCGGATCATCTGCACAGCTGTGATTTGGCTCTATAGTCTTGCGTTGAAACTGATCACATTCAGTAACAACAGTACTCATGCTCATATTATACAGCATTACTTAATATTTAATACATTTGTTGTATTATATATTCACCTCTATTAATTTATATACTGTAGTAGTGACTGTATTCATAATATAGCATGGTTTCTCACTGCCTCATTGCTTAAGTATTGACGATCTGCTTATGCTTGATGAAAGTGCAAGTAAAGCATAATAGAGGAATGATGTACAGGAAGACATCTAAGCGTTTGTTTTTTCAGAATTGACGACAAATGCATATAATCAAACTGAAATTATGTGTATCATGAGACAAACTTTGATATTGCCTTTGAGACTCACAAACTAAAGAAGGGTTTCCTTGTAGGCTTAGGTAAACAGTTTAAAGAGAGCAGTCACAAGTAAACTTGCATTGCTTTACGGTGGCAGGAAGACAGGGGCTTTGCTTCCCTCTGAGGTGCCCTTTAACAGTATGTGATTACAATATAATCACTCACGCAGAACATAATTCAATAGCATTACGCTATAGTATACTTTACACAAATAAACCTCAGAGACTCAACTGAACCCTTTGTGGTTACGAAGTAGAACCTCCAGTTAATGTTTTAAACTGCTCTGATATTCCTTATGGTTTGTTCCTACAGTACTTCTAGCCAAATGACATCTCTGTGATTAGTACGCATTCTGCCCATATCGGACCCCTCAAAGTCAGTTTTTATGTCTTCCATTATAATGCAGTAAACTCAGTAAGTAAGTTATAACTCTCTAAGACCCTAAAGAGCTCAGTTTGGCTCGTTAGTCCTGTTTTCCTTGGGGACAGACCATCTTGACAAGCAGATGGGTTTAAGACACTTAAGCCCCAAATAGGGATCAGTTTTGGCCTGATGCTGCTATAGAAGACTGTCCTCTCAGAACTGCTCTTATGTCAGCCTGAAGACACAAACCACCTGTTCAGAAGTTCAAAACCCTGAGGATTAGGTTAAATGTGCCAAAACCATCTGATCTGTCCTTCAGGGCTCACAATAGGGGAAGTTTATATGTGACCTGCTCCAACATTTTGAGTCATTTTGACCCAGAGTTTTGTGCTTCAAACCGTTGTTTCAAGCGATTGTTGAGAAATAGGAACAGATTTACTAGCAGCTTGCAAACCCTCTTTTTGCATTAAAAAACTCAGGTTTTACTTAAGAAGTGAAAAAAGGTGTGGACAGGGTTATTTTTGTGGCTGACCTTATTGCAAATACATTAATTTGTAGGAGTTTCCCGTTCAGATGCAAAATTTATGGCAGGAGAGTATTTAAATGAATCACGCAAGGTGATTTACTAAGGTTTGTGCTCGTCGATGTACTGGTGTTTGCGACATTATTTACCGCCCCCCAAAAAACATGTCTTAAACCAGACGCTAGTTTCTGCTGCTCTTGGTAAATTGAAAAACCGTTGGTCATTATGGAAATGATCCGTCTGTGTTCTTTAATTTCCTCGTCGTCAGTAGATCACGCACAGAACTTTACACTCCCATCGGCGCTTTTTTGGAATTGCGTGCGCATACTAATTTGCCCTGTTTAGTAAATCTGGCCCTTAGTGCTTTAAATGGGTACCCTGGTAATCCAGAGTTCTCGCAGAGTTCACGACAGCGCTGTGACGTCGAAGTCATTAGTAAACATTGCAAGATGGCTATGGATGAACACCAGTTGTTTGAAATGGCTTTGACCGCTACAATGAACGAGTTAGACTTGGCTTTTTATCTAAAACAGGAACAGAAGATGCCGCTCGAATCGTTCCTTTGCAAGAAGGACGTTTTTGCTGTTTTGCCGACCGAATACGGCAAGAGTCTAATCTACCAGTTATCTCCGCTGGTAGCTAAGCGTATGGGGCTTGTTGTGATTGGTCGTAGTGTTATCCAATTGCGTACAGTGAGATTTTCAAATGCATGCTTGGTGCCGCCCCTCGAGCTGGCCGATTTTCATTAGTCGATGCCAGACCATCAAGGCTATTAAATGGGGGTGGTCATAAAAAACTTGACAGAAATAGATTTATTTGAACATACATTAAATAATTAAGACAAAGTAAAATATAATTAAGTAAAATATATACCGATTTATGAAATATAGTGAATTTAACAATATATTTGAATGATTTTAGTGATATGCTCTTCTCTAGTTTTTTTTTCTCTTTAAAAGTATGTGCTTATGACTTACCTGAGATTGTTTATTGACATGCTTCTGCGGTTGAAACACTGATTTGGTGATTACATGAGAGATATGATACAGTATATTTCAGTAAGTTGGTCTGTATCTTTCAACATACTTTCTGATGTTCATTCATGTTTTGTGCTATAACCCAATAGCAAAGAGGAAGAGATGACCATCAAAAATGACACACACATAAAAAGTTTTTTTCATAACATAAGTCTTGTTCTTTAAAGACTTCCAACTCACTTACAGTTCAAACGTTTGGGGTCAGTAAGATTTTTTTTATGTCTTTTAATGTCTTATTTGATACAGTAAAAACACAGATTTTTGCGAAATATTGTTATAGTTTAAAATAACTCTTTTCAGTATCAATTTTCTAGTCTACAGTGTCACATGATCTTTCAGAAATCATGTAATATGCTGATTTTGTGCTCAAAAACATTTATTATTAATATAAATGCTGAAAACAGTTGTGCTGCTTAGTATTTCTGTGGAAATTATTACACATTGTTTCAGGATTCTTTGAAAAATAGAAAGCTCAAAAGAACAGCATTTATTTAAAATGGAAATATTTTGTAACATTGTAAATGTTTTTGATCAATTTAATGTATCCTTGCTGAATAGAATTATTCATTTCTTTAAAAATATTTACTGACCCCAAACTTATGAAAGGTAGTGTAATAGGAAAGCGATAGTTTTTCAGTGCCCTATTTTAACGATCTAAAACAGAAGTATCAAGCGCAAAACGCAAGTAACTTTGTGGGCGGCTCTTGGGCGCTGTTGCTATTATACCGGCGGGATAAATGACTCTTGCGCCCGACGCAAATCTAAAAGGGGTTGGTCTGAAGTAGCTTCATTACTCATAGGTGTGGTTTGGGCGTAACGTGAAATAAACCAATCAGAGCGTCATCTCACATTCCCTTTAAGAGCAGGCGTGCTTTTTCCATAGCGGATTGCTATTGTAACGGCGGATATGCCAGGCGCGCGCCAGGAGCGGTTCACAGCCGAGGAGACCAACGTTCTCGTCACGGCCGTAAAAGAGAGAGAAGTTACATTGAAATGGAGAAACCCACCCAAATTAACTTCGGTTAAACAGGCTTATGATAATTTGGGTAAATGTGTAAGCTAGATGTATGCTTTTATAATAAATTGTCTATCTATCTATCTATCTATCTATCTATCTATCTATCTATCTATCTATCTATCTATCTATCTATCTATCTATCTATCGTAATAATGTATGATTTGCAAAAATGAAAACTGCTGCTTCTGTGTAGACGAGAGAATCAAAGTGCGCGTTGTGCACACACTACATTGATTATGGCCAAGCATGCGGCCTTAAAATAGCATATGAATAACATGCGCAACGCGACTATTTAGTGGCGCAATTGTTTTCTAAACCTGCAAAATAGCATGAGGGAACGTTTGCGCCGGAACACGCCTCCTCTTTGCGCTGAACCACCCTGGGGAGCGCAAGTGTATTTCCTAACTTACCGACGTGCATCTGTGGAGGGAAAAGTCCGCTTTGCGCGGGTGAAAAATAGGAATAATACATGCGTCGGTGTACAAAGTCAATTGCGCTGGGTGCAAGATAGGGCCCTCTGTCATTTAGCTGCAACTTTTGTGCAAAGCATCTTATAGTTTATCAATCCAATCTCCCTTGAGGTTAGCCTGAGGTTAAGTATCTTAAAGACCCAGTGGTGATAGTTCACAAATCATACCTCCGTGAATCTTTGGGTTGAGCTTTGCCTGGATGTTTTTACAGACACTCCTCTTAGATTGTTCAGATGTCTTCCGGTATGGGCCCTTCATCCACTGTGAGGAAAGGACACGCATTGCAGTTCCCCTCATTCTGCTCCTCGTGTGAGTCAGATGTGAAGAGGGAAATACGGAGGGTGGATTGTGGGGTTCTGCTGGAATGGGGTCAGTCAGACAGGCCCTGGTTTACGTGGCAGAGTGTGTTTAGTGTGACGTCAGACTAGCTAATCTTGTTTACACAAAATTCAGGGCTCTGTGGAGGAGTGGAGGGGCCATACGGAGAGAGAACAAGAGAGAGGCGTGCGGAACAGATGGGAGTTTTAGGGGATGAGGGATAGTTTTAGTGTGAGAGGAATGGTCATGCTTGTGTATGTATGTGCGGCGTGTTTGTCTGTTCTATTAATAGGGAGTGGGCTTAAATAGGTCAGTGTGGTTTTATGGTTAAAAAAGTTCTTGTTAATGATGTTTAATGAATGTAGTTTGACCAATTATAGATGTTAGCTACTGGAAAATGACAAGATGTTTCATTCAAATTTGTTCCAGACATTTGTTCTGATGAAGTTTTTTTTTTTGGTCTAAGTTATATATTATATATCTATATATTTTTAAGTTTAAAAAAATGAAAAGTCTTATTATTCTATTGTTATATGCATTTTGTCATTTTTCAAATCTTTTATTTTTACTTCAGCTGTTCAAATCTTATTTCAATCTCGTTTCTAAATTTTTGTTTAGTTTGAGTTTCATCTAATATTTATATTTTGTTTTATTTTAAATATTATATATATAATATATATTATATTATATATTTATACATATATATATATATATATTTCTTCTTTTTACTATATATATATATATATATATATATATATATATATATATATATATATATATATTATTGGTGGGCCGTTATCGGCGTTAACGTGCTGCGTTAACGCGAGACTCTTATCGCGCGATAAAAAAAATATCGCCGTTAATCTATTCTCCAAGTTGGGTTGGAAGCTGGCTAATACTACACAAGCAATGATGACGCAATCTACCCGCGGCCGCGAGGAACACCCGCCTGCAACGCATCATATTCGTCGTCATCTTAAGTAAACACGGCTGAAAGTGAAAGCTGGTGAAAAAGATCGGTGCAACGAGCAGCAGCAAACTATATAGACAGAGTGTGTGGGGTTAACAGTTCGGTAAGTTAACACGCGACTAATCCGTTCTACCACCTCAAATTCAAAACGAAACATATCACTGAATACCAGCGCGCGCGTATTATTATTGGTATTATTCCCAATATATCTCAGTGGTGTCGCACATCATCTCTGTCTGCGCCCGATTTTAAGAATCGTTGTTGTGTTTCTTTTTAACTGAAAAGACATCAGTTAGAATATTCTAATTTTAAATTTGGGGTTTCATAAGCTCCAAGCCATAATAAACATTAGACCTACTTAAGTCTCTGCAGCTAGTGTACTTACATTTTATTTATCTGCAAAATTATGTTGTATACTTACAGTTTTGCACAATATATGTTCTCAAAACTACATATACCCTTTAAAAAAAAATACATTTAGCAGTTGTTTAGCAGGGTCTGTGTAACCTGTTCTAAAATGGTTTTATTATAATATATATCGTTATCGCAAGAGGCTGCAATGTATATCACAATATGAATTTTAGGCCATATCGCCCATCCCTAATTGATAGCCTATAGTAGTTGATAATAATAAGGCCTACCTAATGTTGCCTATGGACGGTAACAGTACAGTAGTAACTTTTACAGTCTATGAGTAGAACAGCTTTCTCAAGCAGTTTGTGATGCATTTTGGAAACAGGAGATGAGCCCCTGGTCTAATGCGCCACCTGGCTTGAGAAACCCGCTCTCAAAGACTTACTTTTATAGACATTATTTGGGTAGCACACATATTCTGAATGCCTTCGGCAGAATTCAAATGAGCCATTTTAATCTAGATTAATCTAGATTAATTTCAAAATTAATCTAGATTAATCTAGATTAAGAAAATTAATCTATGCCCACCTCTAATATATATATATATATATATGATAAAAATCAACCCCTGAGGCATAGAAGTTCTCCAAAAGTACCACTTAGGTAAAAAAAAAAAAAAAAAAAAAAAAAAAAGGATTTTGAAAAGATGTTTTTTGTTTTGATTTGTTCAGTATTTTCTGTCTCATGTGACCTCTCTGCCAAAACACAATTGGTCAGCATATGGTTTGATTTTAGTTTGTTGATATTTTCTTGATTTTGCAGTCTACATGCTGAGCCTTCATAGCCAACAATTGAATCATTTGAAAACGTTCAAATCAACATAACCGTCTTTTACATAGCGCCCAAAATATCTCCATGTGCTATAAGGAATGCTCATGCCAAGAGATAAAACCACACAGATCAAAGAGTCTCTCTCTGTCAGCAAGGATGTACAAAATGCACAAGTTTTGTATTTATCTTCATATGTTTATGATAATTCAATAGCCTGGGTGAAACACAATTCCTTCCACAAAAGTAAGAAAGACATATATGTTTCCTGTAATGGAGGTAGGGCGACCGTTTGGGGTCAGGAAAGAGACGTAAATTACAGTGAGAGAAACCAAAACAGACGTTCACTCGGGTTCTTACAGCAGTGACCTGAGCTTAATCGCTAGTGTGTGTGTATGTGTGTGTGTCGATTTATCATTGGTGGGAGTGGGAGAGATTGAGAATATGCTCATAACAGTGAGTGTTTCAGCGTTTCTGTGTGAAGGAAGGGTCAGAGAGGTGGAAAGTTAATATCTGTCAGATGTGAAGAGCTAGACTAAAGGGAGGGATCTGGGGGTATAGACCATTTGTTAATTATAGACCTCCAAGGCACTTGAGTCAGTTTAATTCAAACTCCATGAAGGTTAGCGGAGTACAGTGTTGACCTCGAGATCAACCCTGAGCTGGAAAGTAGGAAGGATTGTCATGACAGCAAAACAGAAATTCAATATTCAATACCTATTTTAATACTAAAGAAATAACAACTCATATATTTATTTTTATAGTTAATATATGTACTAAAAAATACTATGGAATGTAGCAAATGTTCTTGTTAAGTAAAAAAGTTTTCCAAATAATTATTTTAAAGTGAACAGTCAGAAATGAAGAGCGTAAATAAATTAAGAGCATTTAAAGATTTATTTTCTCCCTTTCTCATTTCTCGACCCTATGCCTGCTATTATTCCTGGTCGAATGCCAAGCTATGGTCTTGACTGGCTGCCCGCGAACAACATCTACTTCAGCCCGCCCTCAAAACACTGTAGTTGTAGCAGAGGCCTGGTAGAGTTTGGTTTGTGTTGTCGAGAAGACGCTGTTTTCTGCGCTGTGAAAGCAAATCCACTTAGCATGCACTTCCAAAGGATAAGGACTCGGGGCTCGAATTGATACGATAAAACCGACACCATCGATACTCTTCGTATCACGTATCATGCGCTGAGGAAGCCTTCACAGCTGAAATTCAGATATTGTAATAGGCGTTTAGCATTTTTTAAGCGGCAGACCAATCACAACAGACTGAGCCATCTGACCAATCACAGCAGAGTAGGCCCTCGGAATGGAGGAGTTTAGAGAGAACGGATCGAGTCTTTGTGGTAACAAATACATTTTATTGAATTTTTTTATTGAATTTTTTGTCAACTTGGTATCAAAGTACTAGTACTTTTGACATCCGTATGCAAAATTAATGTTTTGCAACTTTTTATGCCGCAATTATGTTTAACATAATCTAGAAGATTTTGAATCTAGATCTGATAAAGTTTTGGAAGTTATTAGTGCTCCTTTGAAGCCAAAAATATTACCATGGCGTTTGTTTGACGTTTTTTGTGAGTGATTCCCCAGTTCGCCCAGATCAGGGTTTGGGTGGAAAACAATCCATATGTTTATGAAAGGCTAACAACCGCATGGGTCACATTTTACGTTTTTATTTGTTGTGTTAATCAAATGGACTGTAGGCGGAAAGAAATGTCAGGAATGAATGGATTAGGAGACGGAGGTGTTGAATGGAACGGAAGGGTGGAGGGATATTGGGCGAGGTTCGTCCTGTGGGGTATAAACGCAACGGCGAGTACCTCTTGAATTCTGCCAGTTTTGAGTGCGGTCATTGTTTACACAGGTTAAATTACACCTCATTTTTTTGGTGTCATGCATGCAAGGGCCTTTACCGGGAATCCATTGAAGTGTTGAAAAGAAATAAGTTATAAAAACAAAGTAATTGTTCCTGTCAGCCGAGACGTCTCCCCCGGTGCCTTCTCATATTTTTTACCGATAGTGACGTGTGGCATTTAATTTCCTGATGGAGATCGGTCTGTGTGTGTGTGATAACAGAGGAAATATTAGGAAACTCTGCCGTGACCTCAAACGCTTAAGCTCAGCCGTACTTGCTTTCCAGGCAATAGATTTGTCAGAGCACACACACACACACAGTCACATTGTTTTTCAACAGCATGTGATGCTTTATGGGTATTGTAACCAGATGGCGCCTTGCTTAATAACTCTGTTAAGCTGTGTGTTCACTGCACTATTTACCATTTATCCTGTATGGGATATTTGGCAAATCCAGTTAAGAAGATGCTGAGATGTGTTAGGCAGCGGCGGGATTGCATAAAGAAAATGAAGCCTATTTGTAGTGAATAAATACACATTTAGCTTAAGGGACATTAAATAGTGTTTGTTGTACTAAATTGGTTTTGATAAAAACAAATCATTGGCAGCATGATATTCGTTGCTGTGTTACATGAAATTTGTTCACATTACAACAATCTAAATGTGGATGAAAATAACTTTGCCACAAAATTATTTAATGGTACTAAAAGTATAATTTCTTATATTTTACGTTTCCTAATGCTAATGGCCTATGAACAAGTCTGTATTGCAGGACATAAAAAAAGGTTACTTTTGGCTGGATTTTGTAGCTTGAAAACATGCAAGGCTGGCTGTTGTCTTTTTCCACTCTGTTCTGACTAACATTTGTGCTCCTTTTCTTCTCCATTTCTTTCCTTTCCTCTCTTTTCCGCTGCCCTCAGTTTGGATGTACGGGCTTCAGGACAGTCCAACCAAGTCTGAGGCCTCAGGTAACTGCTTTATATGTGTGCATGCACTGTCACTTTTCCTTTTGCAACTCCTCAATGTGGTCATTTTTCCAGTTTTTACAAGAACGGTTCCTAAAACAGCTCTTGCCCATAGTCCAACATTAACACTCTTCAAGCGCCAAATGTGAGTCAAAATTGACTTTGGCAAAGAATTAAAATGCCATGAATCACCATTTAACTTCATAAGGAATTGCAACATAATACATTATATTAATTTCATGGTCTGAATTCAATATAATGATAAACATGACTTTTTAATAAGAGAGAAGTCCATGCACTAGGCAAGTGGTGTGTGTGTGGAAATTGCTATGGGAATTTAACTGGCTAAAGAGGCGTAACAGATTGAACTGTTCTCCTAAAACATCAGGATGTAAAACCCTTTATTTTTAAGAGCAGATCTTCCAGGTTTGTGGATTAACATGTGGCTTATAAAGTTTATGCTAGAAGACGAAATATTTATAATAGGTGTTGCAAGGCTAGCAGTGCAGAAGAAGACATTCAGTGTGAAAACGGAGGATGTAAAACATGACTGTGGTCCTCTCTGCGTTTTCCTGGGAACTCTTAGAGACGACGGCCTGCAAATAAACATTTCAGAAAAGAATGCACTCCGGTTTCGGAAATAAATGCTGACGCTCACAGAGCTATAGCCCATGTGGAGTGTGTTTTCACCATGAACATCACACACACCCTACATAATTGGTCAGTTCACTGCAAAACTAAGAAAACGCACTGATCATATAACACATGGCATTTGCTTGTTTAAGTCCTTTCTAAAAACATCAACATGTCAAATTCCAGCTTAAAAAGGTGTTTTCTAACTTGTCCCAGCTAGCTAGTCAAATCAGTTTTTTTTAGCTGATCGACCCAGCTTAACAATTTTGAGCTAATATAGCTTGTTTACTGCTAGTCAAAGATACCTACCAGTTAATAACTATATAATGTCCGATTTAGACCAGCAATAAACAAGTTATCGTACTCAAACACACCTGTTTATGATGGATTTTCCACCAGGGGTTAATGTAACAGTAAACAGATGCTAATGGAAAGTTTGGAAATAGAACTGTTTTCTTTGTGGTGACTATCAGATGGAAGGGAAATATATCTGTCATTGGCACAAACAGCGTTAAATGTCAGAAAATTTCACAGTTGACTTCAGCACAACCAGCAAGTATTTGGTTGAGCAATGCAGTATGTTGTCATGTTAGCATGATGTGTGAGGCAGCGCTAATTGGCTTGTTCCATACTGAGGGTGATAGTGACAAGATACAGAACTCCTGCTCTGCTCTCTCTCTTCTCTCCCGCAGCGTCGACAGCACCGAACAACTGAACTCAAAGGATTCCCTATAATCCTGATTTAAGAGCTCGCGAGTGTTAAAACACATTGCACTAGCAACACAGACAGGCTGTTGGCATCATGACAGCTTGAAAAAAAATGTTACAAAAAAATTTTTTTTTTTAAAGTTGTTAAGCAAAAGCACCTGCCTGCCACCTCTTTGGCCTTTACAAATTAAAAGAAGAAAAAAATATGCATTGCACATTTGATGTTTTTAAGAACATTTTAGACATTCCCTATTAAAAGCCTCTAGGGTCCAGAAGACCACACCATGAGAAAAACTGGGAGAAAGCAACCACACAGTGTTTTGAAGTTCAAGCACATATAAAGAAACTACAGAAGTAGTTCTTAGAAGTACAAATATATCATTTGAAGTTTTAGTAACTTTATGCAGAAAGTATTGAAATGCACAAGCCAGAAGCGTTTGATGTGTTATACTTTAGATTTTTTCGTTTAACAGCAATTTCAGCCCATTTTATTGCTGTCATGTTTTTCTGAGTTAAACAGGATATTACATTTAAAAACAAAACACTACCACTGAAAAGTTTGGGGCCGTTTCTTTCTTCTTCTTTTTTTTTTTTTTTAAAGAAGTCTTATTGTAAAAACATAATATTTGAAATGTTATTACAATTTAAAATAACTGTTTTATATTTTAATATATTTTAAAATGTAATTTATTCTTGTGATGGAAAAGCTGAGTTTCTGAATCATTACTCCAGTCTTCAGTGTCACGTGATCCTTCAGAAATCATTATAATACACTGATTTGGTGCTCAAATAATTTATTTCATTTTTCATTATGATCAATGTTGAAAACAGCTGTGCTACTTAATATTGTTGTGAAAACCACAATACATATATTATACATAAGTATTATTTTAGTATTGTGAAAATTCTACTTGTCCATTCTACTGATTTGCACATATGATCATGTAATAGGGCCACTGGACTCTTAAATGGATAGTTTATGCAAAAATGTAAATTTTGTCATAATTTGCTATATGTAAAAAAAAAAGAAGGATATTCTTCAAAAATATACCTTTATGGAATAAAGTAAGTCATACAGGTTTAGGGCAACATAAGGATAACTAAATAATTACAGCATTTACATTTTTGGCTGAAATATCCCTTAAAGTCATTGATGAAGAAGAACAGGTTAAAGAGATTGTCAGAGGAAATACAAAAGAAAGAGAGAAGGATAGAGTAAGAGAGTGTTGCTTAACCCCAGCTGAAATGCTTTCTTCTTGCGTTTCACATAAACACAGCTTCTCTCTCTTTACTAGGCCCACTCATATGTTTCTATTTAAGGCTTGGAGAGCAGTCTACCCTGATTGGCGTTTTTCTCTCTCCCCGTTTCAGCCAGATGGGAGGAGGGACGGAGAAAGAGAGAGAATTAGAGTGAAAAATGAGAAAGGGAGGGCAGAAGAGAGGGTGGGAGGCCTGTTCTTACTCGTCTGATGAAGAAAAACTTTCTATTCCTCCACTCGCGAGTCACGTCCCCTACCGTAAACAGCTCTCTCCCAGTCTCTTTTCCCTTCCTAACATCCCTCCCCGTTTCCTCACCAAAACCGTCACTGTATTATGGAGACCCGGCATCACCAAGTCCCTACCGAGCTCTCGAGTCCATGAAGGAAATTTACCTCGCCTTACTTTTTCGTGATCGTTCTTCCCCCCCCCATTCAAATGCGCGTCCAGCGAGGGCGAAGGTTCGTCTAAATGGCCCGTCGTTGTGGAGCATGCTCAGTCAGCAGGAGTTTGAGTCGCGCTAGGCTTCGGAGAGCGGATGGCGGTGTACAGGGGTCAAGCCGGAGGTCGCTGGCAGGGCAGGGTTGGCGGGGGAGGTGCAGGGATGGCGGGACGGTGGCTGACAGCCTGTTTCTTCCCCTCGCCGGCAGGACTGGACAGCAGTGAGCCCATGGTGCTGGAGCAGTACGTGGTGGTGGCCAACTACGAGCGGCAGGAGAACTCGGAGATCAGTCTGAAGGCTGGAGAGACGGTGGACGTGATCGAGAAGAGCGAAAGCGGTGAGTCCCTTAAGGCCAATCACACCAAGGATAATAACGATATAGTAACAACGATTCTAAATTCAAAGAGAATAGCACCACACCACAACCATAATGATAACGTCACAGAGAAATTGTTGGAATCACTTTCAAAAATGATAGCCAATCAGAATCTACCTGACTTTGAAGAGCGCAAGCATTTAAAGCGGCAAGCATGCTTATAATAAACAAAACTATCATGAATTGGTGTGGACGCAAATATCATTATAGTTACCTTTATAGTTATCATTCTTGGTGTGAACTGCCCTTTACACACACACACACACACACACACACACACACACACAAGCTAAGTGGGTTACCACGTGGTATTTATTGGCAAAACTGGTGTATACACAAACCACTAACACACAGTCACCTGCAAACGTGAATGCTTTCACATGCTCATGATCCAAATGTTAAACGGGTCTGTTTTATCTTTCTCGTCTTTTCTGATACATTCTTCCTCTTTGATGTAGAACTCCTCCTTTAGTCTTTGTCCTTAAGATCCCCTGGTTCCCTCTTCTGACATTCCCCTCTCCCTGTAAATCTACAGTCTGGCTCTTGGCCCCACCTGGAGGTGTCGTATGGCCAGTTTTCTTGGCGGTTGGTGGGCCTGAACCCACTCCAGATCTCTGGGATGGAGGCCAGATTGATCTGGAATGTCCATGAGATAGTCATGAGAAGTTTGTCAGTTGGAAGATGTGCTAATGGATCAGGGTCACACACACCATTAGAGTTCATGTGGAATGTAGAGATTGACAACAACAATGGGAAGAAAGAGAGCCTTGCGTGTTTTTTCTCTCTTTTTTTCTTTGGTTTGTTTTCCCAGATTAATGTTAACGCTGTAAATGTTTAAACTTAGAGCAAACTTTTCCTGCCAGCATATCTTATAGCCTTGTGCATTAGAGGTTGAACCCTGTCTCTTCCACTTTGTCTCTAGTCATGTTTGCCAAAAGCTTGTTTGCACATCCAGAGAGTTAGTTATTATAAACAACAGGATCTCAAGAACTAGCATCATTCTTTTGAAAGAAAAAAAAAGTTTGTGAGTAATCATTTTTTCTTTTCCTTTAAATCAGTGTGAAGGCTTAGGAGGAGTTGACAGGAGTCATCAAGATGAGCAAAGATCCAGTAAACCCATTTGATCTCAATAATATCATTGAGTAAGACCGATGTCTACTCAAAGAGAGCTTGACCTCCTGGTTTTAAACATAATCCTTTGACTAAACTAGTCTAGACCTATGACTAAACCAATCTCAATGGAATTCTCTGTGAGACACTTTAGTTTGTTTGCGGCCTGTTCTATCGATTTTGGCACTGTCTCACCATAAACTCATCTTTCGGATGATTCAGTCTATTTTGAGGGTGCCAGGTAAAAAAAAAAAAAAAAGTGTTGTTATACAATGCAAAGAGATTTTAGAGCAATGGGTCTTAACCTAATTGACTCCAAGGCCAATGTTGTCAAAGACAATATTTTTAGGCCCTCTTATCTAAACTGATAGGTTGGTTATTCTGTTATGATGAAAAGAAACTACATTTAAATCATTTTAAGACTTATTAGGACCTATTGGAAGTTTGCTGAGGCCCCCTAGTGGGCCCCGGTCCCTTGACTGAGAACCATTATTTGTATAAAATGAATGCTGTTTCAAATTATCGCTTTATATATTTTTGAGAAAGAGAGTGCCATGATATAGTCTTTTCAGAATGTCTAGAGGAAACATTCCTCCTCTTCCATTGGATGAACCTGATCTTGAATACATAATGACCATTATAGAGTAGTCAATCCAACAGTCCTGCATCAGTCTGGTCAACACCACAGACATTTGTTCATTTAGCTTTTATTTTACAATTTAACCCTTAGAGTTAAGACATATAGTTGAAACAATAGCTATAATTGTATCTATATTAGTGGGTTGACTGTCAAAGTTTAGTTTTTTTTTTTCTGCTAAAAAACAACAACTCCAAAAGTGATTTCAAAGAATCCACTGTTCTCTTTTTAAAACCTTGTAGCTAGCATAGTTATCATTCTTTGTGTGAACAGACCTTTACTCTATGCCTTTCTTTTAACGGTAGATTACTGGTTTATTTGTTCAAGCCGAGTACAGATTTTCAGGTACAATAGCTTGTACTCATTGATTCTTACAACTGGACAAGTAATTTAATCACACAAAAGATTCAGAGAGACTCCAGGCATAAGAGTCTTGCTCAGGATGCAGTTGTCCTTGAGTAAGAAACCCTTGGCTTCCTTAGCCACAGTTAAACTCCAGCTGTTTTACAGTGCAGGCAAGGCTTGACAACTTCGCTTGGGTTGGGAAGAGATGAACCACGCAAGGCCACAGGATTAATGAACTTGAGAAACAAAAGCAGAAAATATCTGATAGAATCTAAACACAGTGACAGAATCATTTAAAGGAATGGCTCACCCCAAAGACAGAAAGTCATACCGTACATGTTTGAGCTGTTACGAAAGTGAACAAATAATGGCGGAATTGTTATTTTTGAGTGAACTGTTCCTTTAAATCAGCCTAGGCCTACCCCTGGAGTGAACTGTCTGTCCTTCGCTGACTCCAGAATTCCTCAAATGTTCAAAGCATTTATTGAAACTGAAGATGAGCTGCAGCAGCTTGATATCACAGCACTAGAAGCCCATCCTCTAAAATCCCATCTCTTCAGCGGACTTCCATATTTTGTACTACAGAATTAAATTACTACCCTAGTGTATCTGTCAGAGGCAGTATATTTATTAAAATTGGATATCATTCAAACCAACTTTTTAATGTGGCTGAAATTGCGTTTATAAGAAGCGACTGGCAGAAGTTGGGCTGCTCTGGCTTCCCTCTAGGTCATGGAGAGGGAACGATGGAAAAATCCCCCTTGTCCTTAGTTTCATTATAGGCTAATGGATCTTGCAGGGCCTTAGATTCTTACAGAGTGGTTACAGTGTCACGCATCCCAAACCAATACCACCAGAAAGCATTCAGAAGTTTTTGTTGAATGTCTGTGATATAGATAACACAGTCAAAGCCATCAAGAGTTTATAGGTCAATGTGCTGTTTTTGTCATTATTTTTGCTATACTATTCCACGTAAAAATACTTTTTTTTAGCAAAACCTCCAAATAAATTTGAGGGTTATTTATGGATCAGGTTTGAGGTCAATGACGTTTGCTGTCACTGATGTTAGACCTGGCACACCACATCTTTGACACATTGCGAGTTTAAATATGTTGTCAGCAAATAGCTGCTTTTGTTGTGTTTTCCACACAAAGCTTTTGTATGGTTTTAGAAGACTTTGAATAAATCCCTTAAGTCGTATTTTTTAATTTTACTGTACTTTGTTGTTCTTTTTTAAAGCAACTGTAAATTGTCATCCACTTTTATACTATAAAACAGAGACTAGACCTTCTGCCAAATCCCCTTTTCTGTGGTCATAAGGTGTTTGAAATTATGTAATTTTCATTTTTAGAGAACTATATTTTGGTGAGCTAAATAGAAAAGAAGGAAGAAAAAAATAACAGTGCTACAAGAAATTTACAGCTGAAATCAGGCCTCAAAACATTGCAATGTACATTCTAAAGAGTATACTCTATGAATTGCAAAAAATAAGCTCTGATATTGTCTGGATGTATGATATTCAATGCTAATTTTGACCAATGGCTCTAGTAAACTACTGTTGAAAAGTTTGGGGTCAGTGAATTTAAAAAAAATAATACCTAATACTTTATTCATCAAGGATGCATTACATTAATTAAAAATGTCAGTAAAAACATTTTCATATATTTAATATTTCATATATTTTTCATATAACACTATTTCATATAAATGCTGTTCTTTTGAAATTTCTATTCATCAAAAAGTGAGGAGAAAAACTAAAATATTAAGCAGCACAACTGTTTTAAAACATGGATAATGAAGGATCACGTGACACTGAGGACTGGAGTAATGATGCTGAAAGTGCAGGAATAAATGACATTTTAAAATGTGTTCAAATAGAAAACAGTTCTTTTAAATTTAATTTGTGTTTTTGATCCAATAAATGCCGTATTGGTGAGCATAACCTTTCAAAAACATGAAAATAATCATACAGACCCCACACTTTTTAAATGGTAATGTAAACTCTTCATTCTTCAAGTATTTTATTAGTAATTGTTATAGAGAAACATTTAGTATTCCATTGAGTATCTGAGCGTATTTAAATCTTTTAGCGCTTTAGGTTTTTTCACAGGGCTGCTGTGCTTCCTGAACAATGCTCTACTATGAAAATTGTTCTGTGCCATCAATATTGTGAGGTTCCTTTCCATCCTCTCGCCTCTCTCTCCCCTGGGTCCATTCATTCAGCCGGTAACCCCCGCATACTGAAACAGAGTCAATAGAGAGCTGCTCGCGGTCTCGGGTAGGCTGGTTTATCTTGGCTTCGCTCCTGTTGGAGATCCGGTCCGTGGAGAGCCACGCTGAACCCGGACCAAAGGGTTCAAACATTTATATACATGGAGCTGTCTGAAAAGATCTTTATAAGCCTGGTGCTACACCTCTCAGGGGTCTCTATTGTTTAATTGGTTAATGTCATTGAGGTAATAGTCTTGATAGTAAGAAAGCCACAAAGCTGAAATAACTGGCTTGAACCATTTTGAAAATCAACTGATCAATACATTTATTTATTTCTGTAATAGTGGAAGGGAAAATCAATCAGTAGTCAGGCTTTAAACCTTAAAGGGATGGGTCAAAAAAAAAAAAAAATTGTCATAATTTACACAGCCTCAAACCGGTATGACCTCTGTAGAACACAAAATAAGTTATTCTGAAGAACTGTTTTTTTTTTGTCTATATAATGAAAGTCAATGGGGTCCAAAACAACATTGGACTCAATTGTTTGGTTTTTGAAACCTTTTTCAAAATATCTCCTTTTGTGTTCTGCAGAAAAATAGAAAGTCATACAGGTTTGAAATGACATGGGGATGAGTAAATGTTGACAGAGTTTTGATTTTTGGGTGAACTATTTCTTTAAGAATCTCTTACACTCTTAGAAGAAAAGGTTCTATATAGAACCTTAAAGGGTTCTGGCAGGTGCATCGGAGCATTTTTAGGCCAATTCACACCGCACAGATACAATTCTAAGTCCAACAGCCTACTTGTTTGTTGGCGTTTGTCTATACGGTGTGAATTGGCCTTTAGGGGTTCCCATTATGGGATCATTTTATGGATTTTTTATTTTTTATTAAATGGTATGAATTAAATGGCTCGTAAACATGCTTTTTCACTAGAAAAAAAAAGTAAATAACCCGTTAAACATGAAAGTATTATGCAATCATTTAAGACATTTCTTCTTAAGGCGAGACACTACAGGTGAATAGGGTAAAATTTTAAAATAATAGATATCACCATGAAACTTCCTCAGTTGATTATTTACACAAGTATATACAAAAAAATGTATTACAAGTTTTAGAAATTTGTATGTTTAATTATGCAAATTAGGCATTCTCTCATTAAATATGCACAATTTTGCATATATTTTCGGTAGATAGATCTGAACATATGTTAAAGCCAGGTGCAAAATTCTTTTTTCATTTTGTTTACACACAAGATGAAAATAAAAACTCAGAGGGTTTCCAGGATATATGCTTTCATTACCTAGGGAATCAAAATATACTGTCCATAGCCATAGAAAATAGATTTTCGCCATTTTTTTTGATTAAAATGTCACATAAATTAGGCCAGGAATGATTTATTAACAAATCCCTCTGAAAATATCTTCAGAATACTGCTAAGTGTATAACTGGAAAGTTTGGTGTACATAGGTTGAGATGTTTCTACTGGAGAATGACAAAAAACTCATTTTGAGAAAACGGCAGTTAAAGATTTAAATTGCTCTAAATGAGAAATCATAATTAGCTTTAAATCCCCTTTTGGACATTCACGATTGGTTACTGATAGAAAGGAAATGCCCATATTTGGGTTACATAGAATTGTGCAGGAGACTCAGAGCTTTACAGCGATACCGGTCATGACAGACTTCAGTAAACAGACGGAGCTCGGCGTGTCGCGTTGTAATGCTTACTTCCTGGTAAATTCGGGAGAAACTTACTGCCGCAAGTAAACAAAATGTAATAAAATAAACATCTTAATGTATATTTTCAACGTTTTCTATATAGCAGCTTGAAAGAACACATATTGAAGGAGTAAACTAGCCCAAAATCTCAAAACTGACCACTGCATGAAAATCGATGTTTTTGTCTGCCGTGTCTCGCCTTAAGAACCCTAGAGTTCTACTGTATAGAACCCTATTTAACTTTTTTTCTAAGAGTGAAAGAGTGACTTTTTACATAAACAAAAAAGAAAATTCTGTCACCCTTTTGTCGTTCCAAACCTGTATTCTCTCATATTCAAATTTTGTACTTCTCTTTCAGTTACAATTTTTCTGCTTAGGTGTGTGTTTTTGATTCGCATGGTTTGTTTCTGAAGATCTCCATCGTTTTCTCACTGATTACGTTTCTGATTGGTAGCCAGTTTCCTTAAAAACATCACTCTCTTTTCAATGAACCGGTCTAAGAAAACAAGTGCAGGAAAGAAATAACATGTTTATGCGGATCTAAGACCAGCTGTTCCTGAACCAATCTCAACCACTGGAGCTCTTGAAATAAAAACCGCAACAGTGATCTTAGATTAATGTGCATGAGCGACCGACATCATCAGCCTTTGAAGTTCAGACCAAAGAGAAGCACTCTCCACTGTCTCGGCTTTGTTAGATTACACCAAACCCATTTTGGTCCCAAGCCCAAAACCTGATACTCCAGCTTTTCAGGAAAGAACTTGAGTGTGACCGAATGTAGGCCAGACACTCCACTGGCCTGGATTTTGGAGAACGTCAGCTGAAATACCCTTCCAGTGATTTCAGTCGGAGCTAAAAAAAAACAGTGATTCTTTTTAAATAACATGAAGTAATTGTAAATTGAACCGTTTTTTTTTTTTTTTTTTTACTTCTGCTTCTGTCAAGAACTGAGTGGCCAGAGTGTGAACCTTATAAAAGCAACGTTTTTAATTTTTTCTTCACTTCTAATCTGGACCTATTTTAAACCTTCATCTCTCTCTCTCAGAACTCATCTGTATCCTACAACATTCATTACCATTCTCAGAATTTCATAAATGATGTGTTCTATGATATCATTTGTTGTTTTCATACATTGCTTGTATCTGATTAATGTTTTCATTTCTGTTTGCTACTTAAGGCCTAAAATAAGAAAGTGAAAGGCACTTGAATTTTTGGCTGTCTTGATGGTTTTTCTTTTCTTCTTCTTCTGGCTGGTTTGGATGGAGGGAATGTGTGGTGAAACTCCAGCTTTGAAGTTTAGGCCAAACATCTGCTCTCTCTTTCTCTTTCTTTCCTTGTTGTCTCTTTTGTTCAGCCTCTCTTGGTTCTTGCCTTTCCTTTCCTCTCATTCAGTTCAGTTTAATTATAACAGAGCTGAACATCAGAATTGTATCACATGAGCTCAAATCTAAAAGTGTCATTCAGCAGGATATGACTAAATATTCAATACCGGAGGGTCAAAACGGCTGAAATCCGTATTGATTGAACATTAATCTTAATGTTGGGAATGTTGGTGGTTATGAATCTGCCTGCGAGGATTATGACATCCTAATCAGATCTTCGTTTTCAGGCATTCAGTGCTTAGAATGACTTTTTATTAAGTATTATATTATGCTGTCTTTATTCGAAGACTTTCAAACTTAAAGTTAAACGAAAGTATATTCATTGTGTCATTCGTTATTCTTTCTTTTGCTTTTTTCATTCACTGTTCTCTCATCCATTCCCTTTTCTCTGCATTCTTTCTCTCATCCACTCATTCATTGTTTGTTTGTTCTTTCCTCCTTCCAATCTGTTGTTTGTTCTTTCATTCATTTGTGAATGGTGATTTTTGTTATTTCTACTAGTGGCGGCAAAGGGAATTGCAAAAAAATAGCGATTTGTTTTTAAACTGTCCTTCAATTCTTCAACCAGACAGGTAATCCAAAACTCATACCACTGGTTGGGATAGGAGAAAGTATTAAACATCAAATTCTAATCTTATCTAACTGTGTACACGCATACATAAACAAGCTTACATGACCTACTCCCCTACCATGTGTATCGGAACAGAAGTTCATGGCACACACATGCAGCTTTCAGAAGAAACATTTCTCAGAAGCAGATACGCTGTGTTAGATTTATTAGCCTGTTTTGCAGAAGCGCCATCTTTCTCAGAAAGGCCTAGATCTTTTGCTTTGAAGAGCAAGCCCACCTGTATCTCAGCTGAAAGACTCCTGGTGTCTGTTTTTGTGTGAGAGAATCGTAACGTCCTGAACTGAAGAGGAGTACATAGTTACAGCATCAAAACAGCATTCCTGTTGTCTGGCTGGAGCTGTGTGTGTCTGTTGTTTTGGTTAAAGAATTAGTTTCTGCTTTGTCAAGGAAAAGTTTAGCTTTGAAAGTTGCAGGCATAGCGCATAGTACTCGGATTTTTCTGACTGTTAGATTTGATGTCCAGTATTCGAAATCCTCTTAAATATCTCCTCTGAAGGTGTGAGATTATTTCTTTAAAGGTGCACTAAAGCCCAATTTATACTTCTGCATCGAACTTACGCCGTAGCTACGTCGTAGGCTGTGTGTAGCGCGCGTACCTTTCGGCGTACCCTGACGTGCACCTCTCCAAAAATGTAACAACGCGTCAACTCTACGCGGACGCAAGCGCTGTGATTGGTCTGCTAGGACCGCTCCCTCGGGTTTCACATGCTCCCTCTGCGCGCGTGAACGCGGACAACGACGCAGAAGTATAAATGAAAACCAACGCGTTGCCCACAGCGTAGAGGCTCCGGCGTAGGTCCGACGCAGAAGTATAAATCAGCCTGAAGTCATTCGTATATTGTCGACTTTGTTTATGTTGTCTTGGATGTATACTGACACCTATTGGTGTGGATGCAACATCACAGAAATGTTTCCAGTTACTACTGTAATTTTAGAAATAAAGTGAGCAGTATTTGGCTTGTCATGTGATTTCAACATGGCTGCCTCCATAAGGCCACCCACCCACTAAAATAAAACAGCTTTTATTAGGCTACTGAGAAGACTACAGTCTTCATCTTATGTGTGTATACAGTTTTTTTTAATACTACATCATTAAACGTATCTTAAAAGTACTATTAAATTTGTTATTGTGTACAGTTTTTGATGTGGGATAAATGACTGGGTGCACCTCAAATGTTGTTCTGAAAGCTGTGATGACACACGCCTATATACTCACAAATATATAAACAAATCCCCAATGATTCCAATGAAAAGCATCTTTGTGATGGCTTAACTGTGCGCAACCCTTGCCATTTTGCATTCTGATTGAATTGACCCTCTGTGCTTGCCGTAGACGGTTCCTGGTGTGCACAAACAGGGAGACAGTATCTCATTGAAAGAGGGTCAGTCAGGCAGGGTGGCCACAACCTGCTCTCAGCTCTCTCACAAATTCATTAGCAAGTTCATAGTACTCGTGTGTATGCGTTTGTGAGAGATTTGCTATGTCAGGGTGGTATATATGTCAGTGTGGTCTAATTGACTCAAATGAATCTTTGGATTTCGGTATAAGCACTGTTGTGATTTTTTTGGCACACTGACTCAGCGCTAGTTTTCTGATCTATGTGTTTGTTTCTGTCTCTCAGTGTATGTCTTCCAACTACTGGCATCGCCATTACATTTTTTTAAATGAGAGCCACTGTTTCTTTGGGTTTAAAATGAGCACTGCCATCCAAAAGTTTGGGGTCAGTAAGTTTTTTTTAGTGTTTTTAAAAAGAAGCCTCTTTGGCTCACCAAGGCTGCATTGATCCTGATCCTTTATAAATCATTCTAATATGCTGATTTACTGCTCAAGAAACATTTCTGTTGAAAACAGTTGTACTGCTTAATATTCATTAATTCATAAAACTTTAATAAATTAACTTATCCATGAACACGGCAGATTGTTTTCCATTGGCTGTGGAAGTGAAGACGACAACTCCGATGATTCCACACTCATTCACGACGTCATCAAGCTAGGCCTTAGTTATCATTCTGAACAAACTACCTTTACAGGCGAAACTTACATACTGTGCCTTTAAGATATATCTAGAGTTTGAGGAGGCAATTTTCTGTTGAAACATATTTGAACGTAAAATTTGTTTATATATGTATTATAGATTATAGAACTTTTCCAGTTACATTTATCACTCTTTTGTTACATTTATTCAGATTAGAGATTGATTAATTCATTAATTCTTATACCTCCGGTTTCACAGACAAGGCTTAAACCTAGTCCCAAAGCAACTTTAAGCTCGACATACTGTATCTTAAAATGTGTCAATGCCATTGTTTTGTCTCAAGATACACACCAGTAATGTTTTTTTCTAAGGCATGTTTATAAAAGCTACTTAAATGTCCTAATTGAACTAAGGCCTAATCCTGGCTTAATCTAAGCCCTGTCTGAAAACTTGATAGTTCAGTCGACAATGTATAAAAAGAGGATGCGCAGTGCTAGAGCTCTTTTTTGTAAATAAACACTGACGGCAAATATTTAAATAACATTAACCCATAAGAATGTACAATGTGAGCAGTGTGAACTGTGCAGCAAGTTAACCCAGGATTCTGTTGAGACAGACCCATGGATACTTTAGTGTGAAAAGCCCTGTAATGTAAACCTTTATGTACTTCTACTTTAACTATATCAGACTAGATTAAGTTTGACTTTTAATTGAGATTTTCTAGGCAAATTTTGAGCAACGAAATGATAAACTCAAGAATCACGCACTACGAATTTGGATTTTTTTTTTGCTATAGTATTATGTTAATTCTAGAGTTGAAGTCTTTATCTTATGGTCTTGAGACCACATAAACATGATCTGGGTCTGGGTCTTAAAACTTGAAGTTTTGGTCTGGATATGGATCCTGGTTTATGGTTTCAGAAAAGACCACAGTCTATTTCCAACATACTGAAGATGATAATTATGTCCACCACAGGTCGGTGCGGCATCTTCACCCTTGCAAAGGATTTACAAGAATTCCATGACTGTAAATGCCAACAAAGCCACTGTACAAAGTAGGGTTTGAAAAGAAAGATGCAGTAAATTGTCTCTGTTTCAGATGATAAACTGGATATGGGGTCTAGCCTTGGTCTTGAAGGGTCTAGTGCATAATGCAACCGCAAATATGTTACCGTTCAGATGTTTGGGGTCAGTCTCTTATGAATCTCTTATGCGTATCTCTTAGGCTGCATTTATTTGATTAAAAACTAATATTGTAAAATGATTTTACAATTTAAATATCTTTTAATATATTTTAAAATGTAACTGTGATGGCAAAGCTGAATTACTTCAGTTTTCAGTGTCACATGATCCTTCAGAAATCATTCTCTGATTCGCTGCTAAAGTAACATTTCTTATTATTATCAATGTTGACAGCAGTTGTGCTGCTTAATAGTTTTGTGGTAAATCATAAAATGTCATAAATGTCTTTACTGCCACTCATCAGTTTAACACATCCTTGCTGAATAAATTCTTCTTTCTAAGAAAAAAAATAAAAAATCGTACTGACCTCAAACTTTTGAATGGTAGTCTATATACGAGTTTAAGTATTTTTGCACATGTGTGATGTGGGTAAATAATTGTTTTCTAAAGCGTACAGTATTTGACATCATTATTGGCCCGTGTTGGTTTAGAACATTTGCTGTTGATCACTTAGCGCCCTGTCAAAAGACTTTGCCTCTGTGCCATTATGATGTCAGAGCTAGATTACTGCAGACTGATGACATCACACTGTTATGAACAGCTTTCCAGCAATACTCTGTTACCTTGGCAACAGGCTCGCTCAGAAACATCTGTTTCAGCTGGAGAACCGGTTTGAATTTTCATTCATTGGCGTTAACTTATGTTAGCTTTGTATTTAAGTGTAACCCTGCCAAATATATGGTTTTAATTCCATAACCTTAGTAAATTGTAGTTCTGCACAGATTGATGTACTCAAATGTCCTTTTCATAAAGGTTGTTTGAGCCTCTCTTGGCATAAGACTTTTTCTTTGACCATCTTTTTTGCTGCTTTGTTTATAAAGCTGCTCAGAATCATATTTGAGTTATTGTAGAAATGTAAAAAACAAAAACAAAAAAACATCACAATCCATATTTCAAAAAGAAACAATAATCCTGACACCAACCACATTTGACAAATTCAGCACTTATTCAGACACATGAAGGAGGAGCTGAAATACATAAATTTAATTGATGAGGTTATTTTGGCCGAAAACGCACAAGCACACACATATAAACTCGTAAAACATGTCATCATGTTAGTGGCTAAGAGCATGTCAGACACTGTTCAAACAAACACAATAATGTTAACCCTCAATGATATTTATGATGCGTGAGGCCTAATTGATCCCAAATGATACTCAGGAAGTGTATTGAATTCATAAAAGCATCGCCTGAAACTAACACCAGTGTGAGTGTGTTTGTGAATATGATTGAAGCCAAAACATTGCATCCCATCAGATCAGTAAAATCCAAATGTTTGTGCATTAGTATTTGTTTGCAAAGCATAGATGCCTCAACTTTCTCTAAACATCAATCAGTATTTTGCACTATATGAATTGAAAACTAATATCTTATGGATGTTTTTTTGTAGGCTGGTGGTTTGTCAGCACAGCTGAAGAACAGGGTTGGGTTCCTGCCACGTACCTGGACTCTCAGAGCGGCACCAGAGATGATCTGGACCTGGGAACATCTAGATCTGGAGAAGGTAGGATACACCAATTACACTCTCTCCTACTTTCCCATGCACAAACACTCTTATACCCCAAGAAATCTTCACCAAAACCAGTATAAGATGACCTGTTTCGCATCTATTGACCAATCACCAACCAGAACCGTACAAATTGATTTTATAATGGAGTATACCAAAGTCTGTATACTAAATTTTCTTTGAGAAGCTTCTGTTTGTTTGAGAAAAAGAGTGAGGACTTAAGGACTGTGAGAGACCATCGATTGGAGAAGGAGAAATAAAGGAAAGAAGGGCGGCTCCTCTATCATAAAAGTGCTGCTATCATTTCTTTGAATCTATAAATAATAAATTACTTCTTCTCTAAAAGGTTGCACTAGTACATCGGTTGTACTTCATAGTGTGTTGTAACTACACACCATATTGAATCTGGGTGTTTCCTCAACTATGGGCACTTTTGGCCCTGTGAACTTTTTTAAAACATTTAGACAGAATTTTATTAATTTATTTAATGAAGATTCCCACCAATGTGTAATTTCCACCACATCTCAAGTTACGTATTGTTTTTTTTAGCATTGTGTGGTTGAAACATTTCAGAATAAAACGGCATTTGAAAAGTGACAAATAAAAGTGATGAAGATCTTAATCTTCATCTAACAAACAGACAAAGTGGAAATCTGTTGGGTTTAAAGTTACAATGAAACAGAAGTACCGACGGATCTTTTATTCTGTGTAACAGATTATTACAAAAAGAAAAATACTGGGTTCTTTCCATCAGATGTTGATTGGATGTCTGACATGCATCCACAGAGAGAAGTTTGTCGTCTTCTGTCTCAAAAGATACAAACAAACAAACAAAAAATACATTGATGAATCATTCACAATAAGATGTACTGTATTTGCAAAATAATTTTCATTTCATGTCAAATCCTGGAACATAAACTGGCCAAAGTTGAAGAAACACCCATCTGTTTTCTCACTGCAATGAAACAAACATTGAGAAGTCTCATTATAAATTTGTCCCTTTCTAATCCTCCTTTACCGTCTTCCCCAAACCCCAATCATCTGCTGCCATCAGCATTTCCAGAACCACATTTTTAGCTGCATCTTGAAATGTATGCCACTGAAGAGCTCAATGTGTAAGATTAGGAGTGGTCAGGCTGGAGATAAAGCTTCCGCTACTATCTTTGTCTTGACTAGATCGAAACATCCCAACACAATTTATTGATCCCCAAATGGTAATTTACCTTTCCATTAGGCCACAACAGCTTCATTTATGGATGTTGCTGCAGTTTTTTCAGACTTAACTTTATTTGAGATAGACCATCTACTGTGTCTTTACTTCCAATGCTTTTTCCCTTTTGAATGTATGTAGATAATGAGTGGTTAATATATATACTGTATAATATGATACATGAATTTTCCACTCTCTAACACAATAAAAAGCATAAGCACTTTATGTGCACCACTAAAATCCAATAACACATGTATTAATCCAAATACTCCATTGCTTGCCATCATCGCTCAAGCCAAAAACCCTCCTAACCTATCACAAAACTCTTTTCTTTCATGTAATATGTCTTCATCATTACACTAATACCAGTGTTCCTCCTGAGTTATTTATGTTGAGTTTGTCATGTCTCTGTTCTCTTTCTGCTGTCCTCATTCACCCGTGTCAGTTACTAAGAGACGTAAGGCTCATCTGAAGAGGCTTGACCGGAGATGGACACTAGGGGGAATAGTCAACCGCCAACAGAGCCGAGGTGAACACACATGCAATCACGCATGCCTGCATAGACTGATCACATGCAAGCAGTCACGTGTGTGTGACCAATCTGCATGGTGCGTTTGTGTGTTTGTGCAGGTTTTCACAATGATTAGCTTTAATACGTACACAAACACGCTCTTTAGGAACCTAAACTCTCTTTCTGGATAAAACTTCTGGATCTGGCTCCCAAAGCATGCTGGGTGGTCTGTTTCATCTGCTCTCCATCATAAAGTCTTTATTATACTTTGCTTGCTTTAGGTCTCTATTTGTGTATATGTGTATGAACTCAAAATGAGATAATTAAGACTGTTTGCAGATGATGAAAATTAGGTTTCTCTGGATAAAGATTGGTTTAGAAGTACAGATTAATTCTGAAATATTGTAGTCTGATATCTATATGCCTGAAATCTCATGTATGCCATTAGAGTTCAAAGTTCCAGATTCTTGATTATATAAGAGCTCAGACTGGTTTATGGTAGTAAATATTGATTTGGTTCTGGTTTAGCTGCTTCATTTTCTACTTTTCTATTAAAGCCTACTAAACAAGTATCTTTTGCAGGTTAACAAAGTTAAAAGCAGGTGTGTCCAATCCTAAACTTGGAGGACCAACGTCCTGCAGAGTTTAGCTTCAACCAGCTCCAAAATACTTGCCTGGAAGTGTCTAGTGAGTCTGAAGACCTTAGCTGTGTTTGAAATTGTCCCCTATACCCTCATTCACTTTTGCCTACATTACTTCACCAATATAGTCCATCTGAATGAATGAAAACGAGTGAGTTAATTCGGATACTGAGTGTGTTGGAAGAGCTGCCGTTTTTGCATAGTTTGTGCTAGCAAACTGGCATCTCCAGTAGTAATGAAAAGATTTATCTTAAACTCTTTAATGGAAACTAACATGTATAAACCTTAATTAAACAATTTAATAATCAGTTAAAAAGGAATTTATACCCGTATTATATTACTCTGTACCCACATTGGACTAACGGTTTGGAAAATGAATGGATTGATGATTCATCTGAATGAATGAATGAATGAATGAATGAATGAATGAAATGAGGCATTTATATAGCGATGATTCATCTGAGGGCGCCATCTTCTGGTGAGAAGTGGGAATTCATTCGGCACGACGATCGCAGTGCATTATGGGTATTCTCTAGCTGTTGAGTTTACATGAGTTGTACACTTGTTAATGCAGTGCATTGTGGGATTGAACGAGTGAACACGATTACGTCCACTATGGTTTCGGATACCACTAAAAATGGCTGTCCCTTCAATTTAATAGAGGGGGCGGTTTCGGATACAGCCCTTGATTAGCTGGTTGAAGTGTTTTTAAGTAGGTTTGGAGCTAAACTCTGCAGGACAGTTACCCTCCAGGAGCAGCTTTGGGGACCCCTGGTTTAAAGGGATAGTTCACCCAAAAAAAAAAAAAACAATTGGTAATGGTGTCTACTCACCCTTATGTCGTTCCAAACCTGTACAACTTTTTTTTTTGTCCATACAATGAAAGTCAATGGAGAGCTATGTTGTTTTAGACCCCCATTTAATTACTACCATAGTATGGACAAAAACATACTTCAACGTCTAACATCAAACATCTCTTTTGGTGTTGTACAGAAAAAAAAACGTCATTCTGGTTTAAAAAAAATATAATTCTGAATTCAGCAGTCAGATCTGGCATCCTGCAGTTCACACATGAGGTTTGACCTTTCAAAATCCCAGTGTTTAATTCTAGACCTCAAATAATTACTAATGTCTAGACCATTGGTGGAATTGTATATTTGTATGGTAATGAGTCTCCTTGGAGATCTGCCGTTTCATGTTGAGTCACAAGGAATAGACCTCCACGGTTGTAATTCCCGCAGTTTTCCATTTGTGTACTCTTAGAGTGTAATGACTAACATGTCATGAACACCATGCACATGGCTGTAAGTAGACTCTAGACTAGAGCATGCTGGATCTGGAATTGGTGGGAGCTGATAAGAGCTTCACCTGCATTGGCAAGGGGATGAATATCACCCTG
The DNA here is from genome assembly GCF_964197995.2 of Scardinius erythrophthalmus. Taxonomy (NCBI): domain Eukaryota; kingdom Metazoa; phylum Chordata; class Actinopteri; order Cypriniformes; family Leuciscidae; genus Scardinius; species Scardinius erythrophthalmus. The sequence goes on from NC_138223.1 coordinate 38,537,988, forward strand.
ACTGGGACTGTGTGAATGTCTACTGAGACTCCTAATGCCCAATACACATTGTACGATTTCTGTCCCAGATGAAAGATGACCAAACGTGGCAATTTCTGTAGTCGTGGCTCCTAAACGGTGATCCTACTGTAGGTCGTACATTGAGAGAGGTTCAAAGATGGCTGTCGTCAGTCTTGCGACCAAAGATAGCCTGCAATAATTTTTTGACAGTGTCATAAATTTAGCATGATCATCTCACAGTGTGTTTGCTGCTACGACCTACGTCTACTGACTAGCCAATAAAAATGCAACATGAAATGGCGTATTGATCAAGGCGACATGTCGCTAAAACTATATATTTCAAGCTCCATTTGCAAAATTGGCATGCCAAGTTGGGCTCTTTTCCCTTGTGCATATTCTCCTCTTTCGCATCCTCCTCTTTTTTTTCAGCGCACATAAAACCACAATTGCCAAAGTGTGATTCATCTTGCTCTATTTGTTTACCACTAACGCATGCTGATGACGTTTTATTCTTCTATACTCCCTTGCATCGTAGTCTACGATTCAATAGGTGTCACCATCGTACAGTCTAAATATATGTAATGCCCAAGTTTATTAGATCCATGTCGTACAGTGTCATTTGCAATGATGATTGCCGAAATTGCACAGTCCGTAGCAGGCGTAAGATATGAAATACCGGGTCTTATGTTTATGGAATGACTTATGTTAATTAGTCTCTTCAAATCTTCAAGTCCTCCAGTAACCACCACTAACAACCGTGGTAACTATGGCATTTTAGGCAAAGCTATGGTTACCGTGGTCAAATTTGATAAGTATTATAATTTTTTCTCTTTTCTTCCGAAAGTGGCTTCTGGTTTTAGATTGGATGTGACACTGTTACAGTAACTGCCTTTCCCTCATTATTTCTCCCTTACTTTGCTCTGCATCATTGGAGAAGTCTTTGGAAACTCACAGTGGAAAGTGTGGAAGTAGGTCATTGGCTCGCTGTGTGTGACTGCATTTAATCCTGTCATTTTTTTTACCGTATACATACTAATGAGTCAGAGAGCACCATGGCTGATCCAGAGACAAAGAACAGCCAGGAGTTTCAGAGGGAATGTTTCTCCATAAAGTTGCAACCTTCAAAACAGGTCAGAGGTTGTGATGGCTTCAGAGTGGTTGCTTGAAATAAACGAATGATCTTTTGCAACATAATGGTTTCAAAATCCGTACTGAAATACAGTACTAGGAGCCCTTGGACCCTAATTTACAGCCAAGTCCTCAAAAAAGTACATTTGATCCACAATGAAAATTTTCATTAATCATCATTTATTGATGATATTGATGATCATTTATTCACCCAAATTCTCCAAACCAGAATTTTAATTTATTTATCTTTACTTTAAGTACTATTCTTCCATATACCACAAAAGGAGATGTTAGGCAGTATGTTCATGCTGCTCTTTTCCATAAAGTGGAATAAAATAACAAAAACTCACCATAAAAGCACCATAAGTGTCTAATAATGACTTGAATTGAATGGTTCACCCAAAACATTTTATTCTGTCATTTTCTCACCCTCAAGCTGTTTCAAAACCTGTACGAATTTCTTTCTTCTGCTAAACAAAAAAGAAGATATTTTGAAGAATGTTGGTAATCAAACAGTTTATGGACCCCATTGACTTCCATTCTATTGTTTTCTTCTTCCATACTATGGAAGTCAATGGGGCCCATCAGCTGTTTGATTACCCATTTTCTTTAAAATATCTTTTTAGTTCAGCTGAAGAAAGGAATGCATACAGGTATACAACTTGAGGGTGTGTAAATAATGACAAAAAGTTCATTTTTGGGTGAACTATCCCTACCAGCTTGATCAGACATTGTGATCATCATTCACTTTCAATCAGCATTCCTCTAAATTTATCCATTTCTGTTCTATGAAAAAATTTAAATCATAAAAGGTTCGGAATGACATAAGGATGAGTAAATGAACTATTTTCATTTTTAGATGGGTGCTGCTCAAATTCAGACAACTCCTGCCGGACCGAGCACGACTTTTTGACTTTTTTCAGCTTATGTGAAATATGAAAAGCAAGCAAGTTTCAGGAAGGTCAATATGACAGCTAGAATGATCTGTGTACCCGCAATCTCTCTCTCATTTCGTATCGCAGTGGTTTTTAGGTCATGGAGGCTGAAGGAGAAAATGCCTCTGTTGGCACACAACCCCACAAGAGCATGCAAAACTCAACTAATGTGTTCTGGACCGACCTGACTTTTTCCACCGTCCAGAACAGTCCATGAAAATACCGCTGACTGTTGGGAAATGAGTTTTTGTGGCGTTTCTTTTTGTGTGTGTTTAGCTCTTTCGTTTTTACCCTCAAATCTCTCACTCCTGTTGGTTGTCATCTGTCCACACTATGACTTTCTTCTGTGGACCTCAAAAGGAGATGTTTAGCAGAATGCCTGCAATCAGTTCTTCTGCATTTGGTAAAAATGATTAGTGTTGGTTTTAGGTCAGAAGTTCAGAATGAGATCAGCACAGGGTAGTTTCTTCTCTGTCATATGTTCACTTATCAGATTTCCCAGCTTGTCTGCTCCCGCGAAAGAATTAAGTGTTGATAAAGACGTTACGAAAGAGAGTGACTAACTGCCCTGACCTCATGTCGTCTGTTGCTGGCAAGACTGTGTTATTCACTGCTTAGAAAAACTACATATAGGATATTCATCTCTCTTTTTTGTTGTTTTTTCTTTTTCAACACTTCTCCCACTATTAATATGCCTTTTTATCAGCTCTATATCTGTTTCACTAAATCGAAATTTATAGCGTTGCTCTGAGCAGACTGTAAGCTCTTTCGCAAAGGGAAAGACATCAGAGTATGATATGTAGATGTTAAACACAGTTGTGTCATATGTAAACGATACTGAATAATGTTTTATGTGGGTTTTTTGGGAAGATAAATGCTTTATAAGATCTCAGGAGTCTTCAGTGCAAAATGGTGGGAATAAAACTGGTTGTGATCTGCTATTTGTCTTGCTGGGTGAATCTTACAAAACCTGTCATGAACATATCTAGGACATATTTTAGCACACACTTTTTTTGCAATGTGAGATTATTTTCACGAGAATTAAGCACATATTCTTCCCCAATTCTTATTATCATTATACAAAACAGTCTCATTCTCTTTACTGTAATGGGAAAATAATATATTATTTAAAGTGTAAAAATGGTAGTATGTGTTGTCCTATCTTTAATATATGCTGACATAAAGTCCTGATGCATTATGGTGATTCTATATTCCTAATGCAATATGTAAATCTTTTTTTTTTTCTTCATGACCTTGATATGTTTGTATAAGACTGACACTGCTAGGTATTTCATATGGAATAATACTAGAACTGGAGTGGAGAGGCTTATGATAATTATTGTGTCTTGGGCTTGTATTGCTCCGGTTACAACAGGCCCAATGTCTCCTGGAGGTTTCGTTAATGTTATTACTATTGACGGATTGTGAGATGATTGTGTTATTGTGCCTGTGGTGAAGGGTGAGTTTTGGACCGGTCTTACTGCAAACTTTGTGGTTTTACTTCTGCCTCTGTTTTCCCAAGGAGAGTCTCTAAATTTGTAAGTTTATAAGTTAGCAGTTAAATCCATTAGTCAACCTCCTTTCACACCACAGAAAAGGCAAAGACCCAAGTACAGAAAAAAAAAATTAACAAAGAAGTCCTTTCTCATTCTTTTTCCCTTATCTGTCTTTTTTAGAGGAGAAATATGTCACTGTCCAGGCGTATGGCAGTCAGGGAAAGGATGAGATCGGGTTCGAGAAAGGAGTAACCGTGGAGGTCATCCAGAAGAACCTGGAGGGATGGTGGTACATCAGGTAATCAATCTGGACCTCACACTTTAAGGTGGTATATTATGGAAATATTTGCTTTTTTTATTATTTGGTAATATCTTTGTTGATGACATTTAATTTCTTCATTGCAATTTGTCTGGTGATATTGCATTTTGGGTCTTCAGAAACATCTGCACTACTAGAGTTTACTATGTTATCACTGTGTTAATTGGTAGCCTACTGTATATAGCAAATCTCAACTGCTTGATTATATATATTAAAAGTAGGATATATAGTGCATCCTATTTTCCCTGCATACAGTACACTCATATACAGAGAAATATACACTATATAGCAAATCTCAACTGCTTGATTTTTAATTTGGTCACAAAATGTAAATATAGCTCTATAAATAAAGCTAGATATGTAAGTATATCCAACTTGATCATATAAAGCAGTATATACTATTGGCCTATAGCATATCTCAATTGCTAGATTGCTTGTTTTTAATGAAATGGAAACTAAATTACCGCCCAGCTCTAATCTAAAGGCATGATATTAAGATGTTATAAATATTAACATCATGATTTTCTGTAAAAGCTGCCTTGAAACCATATGTAGAGTGATTGGGGCTGTACATGTACATATGATGCCATGTAATTAGTGTGTGTATATATATATTATATATGAAGTTGCTTATACAGTAGATGCTTCTGCGTATTAAGGATACATAGAAAAAATGACAGTTTTACATTTTTTTTGCAATCTCTGGATGGTCAGTATGACTTAAAATGTTATGCTGACCTCTAGTGGTCAGTAGGAGAACGGTTAATGGATTTTATTTGTAAAATCCCCCCCACACACGTTTTGAAATATGTGTAATACTGCTACTAATGTGTTGCAGGTATCAGGGTAAGGAGGGCTGGGCCCCAGCCTCATACCTGAAGAAACTGAAAGATGACCTTTCCCCAAGGAAGAAGACTCTGACTGGCCCTGTGGAGATCATTGGAAACATAATGGAGATCAGCAACCTCCTCAACAAGAAGGCTGTAAGCGAGAAGGACATTCAAACTGATGGCGAGGCCACCAGCCCTGAGCGCCACATTTCCAAAAGTGAAATCAGTTTACCTATCCCATATGCCCCAGAGGCTGGAGTGGCACCCACAGTGGTCACTGGTTTGGGAATGAACTCTGGATCTAGCGCCGCCCTACAGGAGAACAAGAGCAGGGCAGAGCCGGGGTCGCCTGCCATAGCCCGGGTGGCACCACACAGAGTTGAGATAGGTGAGTAAACAGTTGGTTTATGACATGTATAACTTAATGTATACAGCATTCACATGTTCAGAATATAATAGAATAGAAAAGTTAGATATATAAGACTTAAAGTATTTATTTACTTTATTCAAAACAAGTACAATTATAATTAAATTATTATTTTTTAAATTAATATATCTATATGTTTTATATTTAATATATAATCATATTTAATTGTATAATTATATCTCCATATTTGATATAATAAATATGTTTATGTTCCTGTTATTTTTGCACATAGGATTTGATGCCATAGGTAACATTTCTTTGTGGTAAACAGATATTTCCTAACATTTTGTCCGGGTGTTGTGTACCTTGATAGTGACACATTCACGGTCTCTGTTGCTCAACATTCAGCCTGTCAACTGCTGTTTGTTTGATTTTTGTTTGTTCTTGTGCTTACTTATTTTTCTAATGCTAAGTGCGCACTATACAACTGGAAAAAAAAATCCCCATAGTGCTGTACTGCTCACATTACATGACATTCATTCTTGTTAAATCTGTTTTGTTGTGGATGCTGAGATGCACACACTATTATCTCACCTTAACAGGTCCTTAACAGACAGCATATGATCCCCAAAATTCTTCGCCTTGGTTAAAACCTGCAAAGTGACTGATTCTATTCAAATAACAGCAGCTTAAGTTGTATGCATGGTACTTTTTGCTAATAAATCTAAAAACAAAAAAGATGAAATATGACATTTAAAGAGACAATGTTCTATTTTCTCGTTGGCTATTTCTTATCATTGCCCTCGTTACTTAAACATCATACCCAGGCCATTACATTTCTCACACTACAAGATTTCCTTCTGATATTTTTTTCTTAAAACATGCTTGTTGTGAATGCATGCTTGAGTGTGTTGAAACACATCTCTGAACTTCTCTCTTATAATGAGGGTTAGTGATGGCACTGTAATCCAGTTTGGCTCTAATTGCCTTTGTTAAAAAAAAAAGAAAAAAAAAGTGACAGACAAATTGGGAACTCTCCTATTTTTATGGCCTAAATTTAATTAAACTATGGTAATGTTTGCTGTCCTGAGCTGAGATGTTTTGTATTCATTTGGCAGGATCTCCAAACCTCAGACAGAAACCTCCTCCTCGAAGAGATACAAATCTGGTAAGTTAAGTGGAGCAAAAAGCATTTATGATCAAATTTAATTCATAGAGAGCAGCATTTATTTAGACAGTAATGTTTTTTTTCTCCAAAACTCAAGGCATTCCAGTTGCCCAAACCTCCAGAGGCCCCTACTGTGGAAGCGGAGTACTACACCATAGCAGAGTTTCAATCCAGTATCTCAGATGGCATCAGTTTCCGTGGAGGACAAAAGGCTGATGTAAGGCTGATATATTCTAATATATCTGGTATATTTTATTTTTCAAAAACAAAATATCATTTGACTAATGAAAATATGAAAATATATGAAATAATTAAGATATACAGTGGGGTTCAAAAGACCTTTACCAAATTAACAATGGGATTTATTGTTTAAAACTTAATATAAACAAATGTTCAAAGTTTAGATTGCACTGTATGATAAATATATGCCATTGTATAATGTAAACATGTAATATGTGGTCTTCAGGTCATAGAGAAGAACTCTGGTGGTTGGTGGTACGTCCAGATCGGGGAAATGGAAGGCTGGGCACCCTGCTCCTACATTGATAAACGCAAGAAGCCCAACCTAAGCAGGCGAACCAGTACACTCACCCGCCCCAAAGTTCCACCCCCTGCTCCACCAGTCAAGAAACAGGATTCTGAGGAATCACCTTCTCTGGGTGGCTCTGCCTCCAAAGCTCCAGAGTCCCCCACTCAGTGTGTCTATGAGGAGCCGGAATATGATGTTCCTGCCATTGGTTTTGAATCCGATCTGGACAGTAATCCTCCGAAACAAAAAACAAATAATTCCCCAAAACCAGAGCCCCGTAAGTTTGAAATTAAAAGCAATCCAGCAGCTGCCGAAAGGATCGCACAGGCTGGCAAAGCGTCACCTTTACTAAAAGTGATGACCTCCCCCTTGAGGAAAAGAAACTCATTAGAGGATGTCAATAGGGAGGAAGTGATCTATGAAAATGAAGGGTTTAGGTTTTCCTCTGATGACTTTGCTAGTGGTTGTGATTCGGATACACCAAGGAGTCTCACATTGGGTCGCAAACCTTACGGGTCCTCTTCTGGAGGAGGGAAGCCCCTACGGAAAGTAACGCCGGATCTAAGCCGGAGCCACTCTCTTGGTCGTTCTGAGAGACACAGCCCCAAGTCATCATCAGACGAATCAGGACGCAATCCCAAAAGAGAGCCTGTTATGCGTAAAGATGTGGAGATCCGGATTGGTCAGAGTCCTTTAGCCAGACCCAAACCAGTAGTGCGACCTAAACCTTTGCTTACAAAGTCGGAGCCACAAAGTCCAGAAAGAATGGACATCAAAAGCCTACGTCGCCAGCTTCGGCCCACGGGAAGTCTTCGGCAAGGAGCGGTCCGTGCAGTGCGCGGTGAAGATTCTGAGACGGCTTCCATTGTGTCCTCAGAGGATTCCGTCTCCTCAAGAAGTACCTCCGATCTCTCCAGCGTCTATTCCAAAGGTAGCCGAGGTGGGGAATCCGACCATGAAAGTTCGATCTACAGGACCACAGATGCCTACGAACGAGCCCAGGAGTCAGAGGTAAGCTTCCCAGCCGGTGTGGATGTTGAGGTGCTGGAGAAGCAGGAAAGTGGATGGTGTTATGTCCGTTGGGGCAATGATGAGGGTTGGGCGCCTACTTTCTACTTGGAGCCAGTCAAGCAAACCCATAACGCCGGGGTTCAAGAATCCCGTGAAGGCCCTCTTGTGGATCTCGGTAGCACCAACAAGTCCAACAGCCTCGAGAAAAACGAGCAGCGTGTTCAAGCCCTTAACAACCTCAACCAGCAGAACCTGAGGAGTATGAGCAACCCTAGCCCACCAATCCCATCCAAACCACCAGGGGGATTTAGCAAACCAACCGCAATGCTGAACGGTTCTGGCGTACGGATGCGGAACGGTGTCCGTCAGGCAGCAGTGCGACCGCAGTCAGTGTTTGTGTCTCCCCCACAGCCTCTGAAGGACACCAACATCCATACAGGGTCTTTGAGGAGAAATGAATCACTGGGTGCTGGCGACCACTTGAGGTCCACAGGAGTAAGGCGAAACTCCTCCTTTACTGCCGTTCGACCGCAGCCAGCGACCGATGTGCGGGTGAGGGCTGGGACCACCATTACAGCTCCCGTCGGAAGTTCAAGCCCCTTGATTGCCCAGAGAAATGGAATTCCAATCTCTACAGTAAGACCCAAGCCCATCGAGAAGACACACCTCATTCACAACAACCTTCGAGAGGTTTACGTATCTATTGCTGATTACCGTGGCGATGAAGAGACCATGGGTTTCTCGGAGGGCACTAGTCTTGAAGTTTTGGAGAAGAATCCAAATGGATGGTGGTACTGCCAGGTTCTCGATGGCTTACAGGGACGTAAAGGCTGGGTACCGTCTAACTACCTGGAGAGAAAAAAGTAATTCCCCCAAAATGTTTTAAACATGCACAATTGTAATCAAAATGTAAAAAGACGAACTGACTGAAGGACTTTTGGTTTGAAACGAGAGGGACACAGAGCCTTTTAGAAAGGAGTTTACATTAAAACTAGAGTAATGCAGGTGAATGTTTAGCAAAATACCTGCCGAAACTTTATGCCAAATGGGTGCCTTCTTACATCTTTCTCTGAATGTTAAGAGGAATTGGTCAAATACCAGTGAAGCAACGAAAATACTAAACTTCAACTTAGTGCCATAGGCCTACAAGTACTGAAAGCAACAAACTTATTTTTGTTACAACGTTGAAAAGAAAGAAAGATAATTTCAGCATAGATGCATAACGAAATGTGCAAATTCAATCGTAAGCACTCAAAAACAAGAAATTTCCGTAAAAAATGTTTTGAACAGAAAAACCAACTTCAAAATTTTCTCAAAGCATTGAGTGCATTCAAAAAAACAAAGCATAACTTTGATTGTCGTTTTTTAAAAACGTATCATTTTTTAGAAATTGTTTTGTGTTGATGTTTTTATATCTTCCTTAGAGATGTATTTCTGCTTTCTTGTAACATCCTAACCCATCAAAACATTCACTGACTTACTTCCTGTCCTGATCAGTTGTCGTAAATAATGACGGATCAATCTCATTTGTCTTCCCCATTCTATATATTCGCAGGCCAAAATGAATAAAACATGTTCAAGGAAAACAGTCTGTGAAAGCTATATGCATAGATCACCTCATGCCCGCCTCTTTATTGGGTTTAAACCCAAGTTTAGTTTACAAAGTGCATCTGGTCATGTTAGACAGCTTCAAAGGAGAGGACTTTAGATATTGCTGCTCTGTGTGTGCTAAGTCATGAAATTAGGACTGGAAAATCTTATGTTTTGCTCAGCATTTTATCCCAGGGAAGTAGTAACATAACATTGAGCCAAAAAATTTGATCACACCAAAGAAGAATTACAGACACATTTTGTTTTAGAGTTAGTATTTATTTGTATGGGTACAAATACAGTGTATTCGACAAAACCTAAACCAGGTTTCAGAACAGAGAACAAAGTATATTTAATTGTTATATCTGGAAGCACTTGATTTTTTTAACCCAAAGAAAAGCACATTAATATGCAATGTTAATTTGTACGTTATGATATTGTTGGGCAGTATTGAATCTGAAGTTACACAATACGCAGTTTAAACTTCTATCATTTAAGAATAGCTCTTCATTTTCCGTCAACAGATATCCAAAATAGTCCATAGTCCAATCTTTGTTTTCTTTTTTTAGACGTCTGAGCTCAGAATGATTACTTCTCCCTGATTCAGCCATATAATACTCATTAACAACAGCATCAAACAGCTGATGTTCAAGACTGCTGAAATATTTTTCTAACGAATAGTGTGAGCTCTTAATTGGGTTTCGCAATACTTTGATTTATTTTTTTCTGCTGGACAGTATTTTAGTGTTAAACAGTTAAAACATTAATTACCTGCTAGATTGCAGTTATATTCTATTAAGCAGAAAGTTGTTTATTTTGTCTTGTTTCTTTGTTGGTTGTTGTGTGATCACACATGGACAATAATGATGAATGAAGTCGTTAATTTGTTGTGAATCAATGCATTTGAACTTTTTCTTGAATGCATTGGTTAAAAGATGCAGTGTACTTCATCAGCATATAATTTATTTAACAACATTTTTGTTGTATTTATTATTTTAATAAAAAAAGTTTTTTTATTGTCATTTGACACATGTGACACTTGATACTCTTGGTAGTTCTTTAGTAATTGGCTACTGCTATATTCTCAGCTTTTTTTCCTACCAAGATGATTTTTTGTCTCTTATGTAGGACTTTATTACTCGTACTCTTGAAATTCGATTTTTTTTTTAAATTCATGGGACCATTTCCCCCATGTTTTTCCTCATTATTTATTAAATTTCTTCTTTTTTTTTTTTTTAATCAGGAATGCATTTTCAACCAAGCTGAAAGCTGCACCTTTAGCAACTATGGACACTTCCTTTCTCGTTATTGAGCCACATATAATGCCAGATTATTTAAGCAAAAAATAATTTGTTCTTATTTTAATATCATCATACCACTTAAAAAAAAAAAAAACGTTACATGACCTAAATGATAATCAATCAATCCTCCTAATTAAAAGCCAGCATTAAAAATGGGAATGATCAAATAGCAACTGTCATAAATTTTATAATTAAAAACAGCAGGGCTTTATAGTTATGTGGATCCCAAATTGTGACTGGACCAAATTTGATTTGAGTGTTTCTTTTAAATGTTATCTTAAAAAAAAAAAAAAAACAGCAATAATGGAATTTTAAAGTTCTAATTTGGGTGATTTTTTTTATTTAACGTTAAAATTTGAACATGAAAATGAAGCCATTGCACTCTCAGTTGCAACTCTCCTTTGACGATGGCATTATAGAAATGTGTCGACTCACTACAGCGCACCAGCTTGTGATGGATGTTTCTTATCTCCATTAACACTATGCTTTTTCTTCATTTGCGCCTATAGAATTTACAAGGGAACTGTTAAGTGTCAAACTAGTTCTTATCTCATATTACTTTTGTATCTGCTAGCTTTGTTTTTGTGTTCTTTATTTATTTAATTTTTCAATGCGTTTTTCAGGAACAATGTTGTGTTTTGCTCTTTTTTCTTCTTCTTTCTCCTGTTCACTTTTGACATTACTCAGATGGAATGAGGAAATGTGCAATACAAAAACAGGCATCTCATTAGTTAAGAACCATAGTATTTGGAAAAAAAATCTTTGTTTTTACTTTTCATGACAATTTTATGTCACATAATGCCTGGTTTTGTCCCATAGGTTTTTTTTTTTTTTTAATCCTCAGAGTCAAAAAAGTGCCGGAACGTGCCGCTCTTTATGTGTTCAGATATCCCCTAATAGATTGACACCTTCAGTCTGCCGGCCAAACATGACTTGATTTCTGCATTTTCCCACTGAACCGTATCTTGCTTTAAGGGGTTTAGAGACCTCTCAGACCTATGGTGAATCAGTATGGAAATAATAGGGAAGCATGGGCATATCTTATTCTCAGAGGCATTTGTCAGTTCAGCCTGTCGAATCACAAATCTGAGATGGCGGGGGAAAAACCATCAGCAGCCATATGAGCGTCGCACCACACACTGCCAACTGCTCGACATGTCTCTGACATCCGCCCCTACATTGCACCATTACCATGGCAAACACGACTTCTCTATCCTAAATCCCAATCATCGATAGCAAGGACTAGCATTGTCTGTTTCCTTTAAAATTTTTGCCTAGCCTACTAACAAGTTCATTTTTAGCGTCATTTTACTCTGAAAGTCCAGGTTTCATTTTCCACACCTTAAAATAACATGGACTGCATATATTTGCTTCTCTTTCTGTCTGAATTCATGAATATCTGAACTTTTACGCATCAGAACGCATGTACTGAGAGTTTTAACGAATTTCGCTTTGGTTAAAAATGAGGAGAGTTGTAGAAGACTGTCTTGGAGTTTCTGGTCAAGAGAAAAACACAATTTTATGAGTTGAAATGTCTTTACATTTTTCTATTGAAACTGGCCCTCTCAGAAAGAGGCTTGCTATGGTTTTCGCTTAATGTTGTGTTTTCTTTTCTGTTTTGCTTTTCTACGATCACATTAAGATATTAAGGTTTCCGTTTTTATGGTTAACAGTTTATATGGGAGGATATATGGTATATATTTACAGGAATGTTCCAGGTTCTGTGACATGCTGTCGAAAATGATTTCGTAAAAACAGACGAAAATCGTTTGCACCAACACCATCTCATGAAAAAAAACGTAACTATTTTATGAGGTGGCGATTTTATATGAATTTGCACGATGTGGTTTGCACAAAAAGGTCAAAGTATAGCTTCGCCTTCCATGTTCCGCGCGACGTAATTTTCGTCATCGGGAGAGTCCGCGTGCAGCCCAATTTTTGTGACCTCGTGGACGGTGCACATACAACAGCACACATGCGAGTGACTTGAGAAAAGGAACAAAGAAAGTCCACTAGATAGTGTGTACGTGCCGAATGCGCACACAAAGGAGTACACGTTGAAAGGCTTGCGCGCTTAACCAACGCTATCTCACGACCAATTCGTACGAATTCGTATGAGTGATAAAAAGGTGGCTAATTCGTACGACCTCACTCGTACGAATTTGTACGATTTGTCTAAACCCATGTGATGGGTAGGTTTAGGGGCGGGGTCAGGGGTAGGTCATTCATATGAATTCATACGAATTGGGCAATTCGTAAAATATGTACAATTCAGCAAAAATGTGTGAGTGAGGTCGTATGAATTCGTACGAATTAGCCACCTCGTAGAATTCGTACGAATTGCCGTGAGATCAGGCTGGCTTAACTGTGTGTGAGACGAAGCAGAACATGGAAAATTAAGTACAACTGGGCCATACGTTTTTTAGAAATATAATGATCCACCTTCATGAATTTGTACCTTTCGAAAGTCCATGAATTTGTACAATGTGATTCGTATGGAAACTTGCGATATTTCGAAAAAGTAAGCGTGACGGTCCATTTCTAAACCTAACCGTCAGTGGGCCGTAAGAACCCGTACGAATGAGATAGTTAAAATAGTTACGAATTGCAATTAGAGCGTGTTGGTTTGCACACAGATACGTATACAATACTTTGTACTGAACCTGGAACATCCCATATGCTCCTGAATCGGAAGAGACAATTGTTACTTTAAGAAAAGATTGTTGGTGTATTTTTGTGTGTTTGTGTGGTGTATTCTGTGATGGTTTGTGTAAAGAAGTTTTTAAATGGTGGAAAGAGAAGGTGAATAGAGAGAGCGTTTGTTTATGATGTTTGGTTAGAAGGGAATTCAGTCAGGTAAGGTTAGGCGTGATTAAACAGCTCTAATGGATTTGAAGAAGTGTTCGCTGTGGAAAGAAAAGCCAGGCTTTTTACGATAATTAGCACTTCAGAGTGCTTGCAGCAACTCATTATGGTGTCACAGTGGAACTGCGTTGTCATAACAGCTCTGGTGAGGCACTGTGTTCTAGAAACACACTAGTTATTTCTGTTGGAAAACTGACTGCTACTTAATTCAAGCGAGCAGCCTTGTCTTTGAGGCCATTGTTTTTTTAAAACAACTTAGAGTACACATGCTGAGGTTCAGAAACTCGCGAATGTATACCCACACCAGTTTGCTGCTGCTGCAAACCTCTTTATAACAATTAAAAAGTTGCTGACAGAATGTTGCTGTAAAAGAATAGGGCGTGCTGTGAAATCATATTACCCGAGTGCTCGGTTAATTACAGATGCTTGGGAAGAGCGCCGTGAATACAAATGTCACAGTGATTGTGGATGTAGAGCTGCCAGGGGGGTTGGATCAGATGGCGAGATAGATTGATCGTGTCTCTAATGGTTCACAGCATGTCGAGATGTATTAACATCATCAAGAGGAATCATTTGAGCTTCCCGTGTCAAGGAATGGCTGGATTTACTGAGGCGTCCACGTGTTATGTTGGTGTAAAACAAAAAGATGTAAAAGTGTACATGATCGATTGTGTCAGGGTGTTGTTTAATGGGTATTACAATTGCGAGTTTCATGCCTGAGAAAGTCATGGATGGATTTATATTTTTGTAGCTCAAAATTATTTAATTGCCAATAATTACAGTTAATGATGAATTGATTTGGTAATTGCGAATGGAAATTCATTGGTTAAAAGGGGTGGGAAGTACCTGTAATTCGTTAAATATTTCAATATTAACAATAATCCAACTAACATTACATGTGACCTTACATGGGTAATAAGGAAGTAGGCCTATATTAGGCATGGATTAGGATGGAGAGAGGTGTATGTGTGCACACTGTGATGTATGAAGTTTTTAAAGGGAGTTTGGTAGGTTTTTTCAGTGTTAATTTGCATTTATGTTCAGATGCATCTGTGTTTGGTGCGAGGCGACGGCGTTTGTGTTCTTTTTGATGCAAACAAGTGAAGAGAGGGAACATGCTGCGGCAGTCTAATCTCTTGCTGTTTTCTGTCCCTGTCTCCGCTTGGCTGTCTGCACTAATTATCATTCCTCCTCTCTTAATTAACAGCAAAAAAAGGAATAAAAAAACCAGCACACTAGGCAGGTAACGTCTCGCTTAAAAGAGTGTTTTGATGAGTGTCACTTTCTCTGAAAGTTAAATTGATTGATTGCCTTCATCATGCATCTACTTAACAGACTGCTTGCTAGTCTGTGTGCAAGGGTTTTTCCTTTTCTTTTAAATATTATCTTATACATGTATAGCAGATTCTTGGACAGTACTCCTCAAGTAATTCTTCAAGCAAAGTTGAATTCTCAGATAGGAAGTGAAGATGCCTACATGAGATGCCACATTGTTCTTCTGTTACAGACCATCGGATGTAACGGATGTTTGGATGGATGTTTGCAAACCCTCATAAGATATATTAAAAAGTGTTCCCTTGGACATAATGAGAGAAAGCCTTGCATTGATATTATTCAGCGCTCAGCCAAATCTACATTTTGTATGCATTTCTTTTAAAGATCTAAAGGTCTGCATAGCTTTTAATTTTCAGCATTTTTGTTCTGTGATTTTTACTTTACGTTTTGTTTTTGTACCTTTTTATGTTTACATTGTATCTTGCATTGTCCTAACGGAAAACACAATAAAATGTATCCTCCTTGTTCTTAAATTTCACTGTCATGCTTTGGTCTCCATTTAGCAGAGCACATTCATTCATTCAGAAAGGAAAAGAGAATTCTGTCATTGGAATAGCATACTAACACTACTTATTATAGTATTTAAAGCATAGTATGCATACTTCACACAATTAGCACATTTTCTGTATGCATTGAATGGACTACCCAAATGATGGAAAAATGTAGGCTTATATAACTGACATTGTGTGCAGTACAATATCCCACAATGCAAATGCACAATGCTTTACCTTCCATTTCCAGTGTGAATAACTGAAAGTAGCTAATTTGTAGTCATTTTTAACATTGACAAAGATGTTTGAATAAAATGTAATTAAAAACAAACCATATACATTTCTAAGATGATAACTACACGCATACATGAAAGCCCTCATGAAAAAGAAGTATACTTAAAGTTCATTTTATGAAGTATACTTAAGTAATGTTGAAGTATACTTAAGTAATGTTCAAGTATATTTTTAAGTACATTATGAAGTAAGTATACTAATGTCAATATGTACTAGTAGTAAACTTGTAAGTGTACTATTTTAATACCGCTTGGGACTAAATTGGCCCACTTTTAGTATATAAAAGTATATGTTTAAGTGTACTATAAGTGTAACAGTAGTAAACCTTAAGTGCACTAGTTAATAATTACGTTTCTCATTTGTACTGCAAGTGAACTTATACACAAGTTTACTATTTTAATACTTGTAGCAACTTTGAAGTATACTCTCAGTAAACTACTAGTTTAGTAGTTTTATACTGTAAGTATACTTGTAAGTTTTATTTTAGTGTACTCTCAGTAAACTACTAGTTTAGTAGTTTTATACTACAAGTTCTCTTTAAGTGAAGTTAACATTATACTTATAGTTTACTATTTATATATTATTTTTGCACTTGCAGTAGGCCTATACTACTATGTTCAAATGTTATTTTTTATACTTGAAAAATACCTTTAACTGTACTTTAATTTTAAAAACATTTTATTAGCTTCATGCATCCTTTTTTATCAACACTTGAATGTTGGTAAGTTTCATAAAGAAAGGCAACATTTTAAACAAAAAAGATGAGAAAATCTCATTTTTGTCAAAGACTACGCCTTGATCAGATTCAGAAACGATGATCAAAACACAGATGGAGTAGATCGAGTCCAACTAGAGATACGCAGAATTAGAAACATATCTGGGGCCGTATTCACAAAGAATTTTAAGGCTAAAAGTAGCTCCTAACTGGCGAATTTAGGAGCAACTCCTAAAAATAATGGGCGTGTCACTCGTAACTTTAGGACTCCTAATTTTTTTGACTAAGAGTAATTCACAAAGCATTTTAGCCCTAAAAGTAGCACCTAAGCCTGGGACAGCTTAAAAGAAGTCGAGAGGACTCCTAACTCACTAAGACCTATTCACAAACCGCTTTTTGTGGCATTTCACGTTGCGATGTTTTGAAATGCGTGCGCGGCGGCTACAGGAGCTTCCAATCGCGAGGGAACAATTTTGCATTGTAGGCATAACTAGGGATGCAATAACGCCACCAACAACAACCAAAACTAGGCTACTCATTCATTGCATGTAAACTAATTGTAACGTTTGATTGTGAATCAAATTAAAATGTTCTTCTCTTTGCAAACGTAGGCAGAGGCATATAGTGACAGATTAATTCAATAACGTTGCAAAGATATTGCATCAATCCATATGTTTCATTAGGCTACTAGGCTATTTGTTTTTCCTTACTCTTTATTCATTTAGGCTATTTATTCAGTTATTCATCATCTTCGTCCTTCGCACTACTTGTGTAGCGCACGCATTCTCAGACCTGTCACCTGTCAATCATCATCGTAGGGGAGGGGTTTGGAATCATTCCCGCGTTACAATCATCAGCCAATCAAGGTGGTCACTTCAGTCAAGCTCGTGCATGAGTAATGACGTCATCCATAGCAACAAAGACTCACTCTTAGTTTAGGAGTTGTCATTTTTCTTTACTAAGAGTAGGTCTGAAAGGCGTTGTGAATAACTTTTAAGAGAAAACTCCTAGCTAAAATCTTTTAGTGCGATTTAGGAGTACTCCTAGTGGTAAGATAAAATGCTTTGTGAATACGGCCCCTGTTTTATATCAATATTTTCAAACAATGTAAGTTTCAAGACTGTGTATGAAAAACTATGTAAAAAATATATATATATATTTAATAGGCTACTCGATCAAAAGAGTTAACACAACTACAAGCCAAGTATACTTTGAATACTTAATTATACTTTTAAGTATAGCTCGATCAAAAGATTGAGTACAAGTATAGGCCAAATATTCTTGGACTCTCAGTATAAGTCAAGTACACTTAAGTGTAATTAAGTATATTTCTGAGAAGTACATAAAACGTAGACTGAAAGTATGCTTTCTTCTTTTTAGTTGAAAAGAAGTATACTAATAGAACACTTGAATAAACTTATTTTTCGTAAGGTAGGTCATGTTATAACAATTGTTAAATGCTCGCGTGGTACCATATTATTATGGATGATCAAATTAACAAATGTAGGCCTAAATAATGTGCACAGTAACTCACCTCCATAAATAGCCTATAATTTGACTGCAAGTGGCAACACAGTTTAGCAATGTAGTCTTTGGTTTCCATTCCCAAGGAAAGTAAGATCTGGGGCCGTATTCACAAAGAATTTTAAAGCTAAAAGTAGCTCCTAACTGGCGAATTTAGGAGCAACTCCTAAAAATAATGGGCGTGTCACTCCTAACTTTAGGACTCCTAATTTTTTTCACTAAGAGTAATTCACGAAGCATTTTAGCCCTAAAAGTAGCACCTAAGCCTGGGACAGCTTAAAAGAAGTCGAGAGGACTCTTAACTCACTAAGACCTATTCACAAACCGCTTTTTGTGGCATTTCACGTTGCGATGTTTTGAAACGCGTATGCGGCGGCTACAGAAGCTTCCAATCGCGAGGGAACAATTCTGCATTGTAGGCATAACTAGGGGTGTAATAACGCCACCAACAACAACCAAAACTAGGCTACTCATTGCATGTTAATTGTAACATTTCATTGTGAATCAAATTAAAATTTTCTTCTCTTTGCAAACGTAAGGCAGAGGCATATGTGACAGATTAATTCAATAATGTTGCAAAGATATTGCATCAATCCATATGTTTCATTAGGCTATAGGCTATTTGTTTTGCCTTACTCTTTATTCATTTAGGCTATTTATTCAGTTATTCATCATCTTCCGTCCTTCGCACTACTTGTGTAGCGCACGCATTCTCAGACCTGTCACCTGTCACTCATCATCGTAGGGGAGGAGTGTGGAATCATTCCCGCGTTACAATCATCAGCCAATCAAGGTGGTCACTTCAGTCAAGCTCGTGCATGAGTAATGACGTCATCCATAGCAACGAAGACTCACTCTTAGTTTAGGAGTTGTCATTTTTCTTTACTAAGAGTAGGTCTGAAAGGCGTTGTGAATAACTTTTAAGAGAAAACTCCTAGCTAAAATATTTTAGTGCGATTTAGGAGTACTCCTAGTGGTAAGATAAAATGCTTTGTGAATACGGCCCCTGATGTTTACCTTATAAATATTTGGAATTATGAATGCAATTTAATTCGCTTTGGATAAAAGCCTCTGCTAAATACGTAAATTAATTGATTATAATAAGACTTAAAGTCAATAATTTTTGTTAACATTAGCGCAGAAAACGCGTTGAACCTGTAATAGACGTAAAACCCCATTGTTTTTCGCGTGTGACGTAACAGATCATTGACATTTTGTAGACCTTATGTAGCTCCGCCCCTTTTCTGCGCTGCGCTCGTTGTCTTTTGACTTCCGGTCCGTATTTCCACAGCGATCTTGCGTATTTATGAATGAACGGCTCGTTTTAAAATCTTCCCGGTCTACTGACATTTGTTAAGATATCTGCTTTAAACATTACAATGCTCGTGATAACTTTCATTAACTTTACATTAAGTAAATTCACTTCAAAAGCTAATTACTCCTGGACAGCAATGCCATAGAGATATACAGAGCGACCGCTAAAACGGAAGTTCAGAGACAATATTCTAAAGATGGCGGCGCCCTCGTTTCTCTCGCGCATAAGGTCTATTGGGCGGGAAGAAAATGTAATACCGTACCGTCAACGCTATCAAACGGAGTATAGGCCTATCTATCAACAAACAAAACTACTCTGATATTCTGCAGATATTGGCTCGAGGCCGAGGGTACAGTAAGTAATTGATGAGAGAATTTTCATTTCAGGTGATATTTCAGCATAAGTATACATATTTTACCAAGTAGGCTATACGATTTTAACATGAAAACGAAGCCTTTGATGTGTATGAAACTGATGTGCCACAATAGAAGGACTGTAGGCACATATGCAGATTTTGATAAAAAAATGCCAGTTGTGTTTTTAGGCATTGTACTGGACCATATAGAGTAATATTTGAAGATATGTGAAATTTTTTAATTATTTCTTATTGTTTGTAAACGCTGTCATAACCGTCACAGGAAGGATAATAGGTTTGATGAGGGAAATAAAGCATGATACACGTATTTTTGTCCGTTAGGGGGCAGCCTTAAGCAGGCTTAACCATCTTGTCAAATGACTAAATCCAGATGGAAATGAGTGTGTTAACTGTGGGTCTCAGAAACATGTAGCCTACCGTTAACCATGAGGGGAGATCTTCATCCTCCTCTCAACTTTAGAGAAAATCATCAAAGAAACCTTTCATCCTTCCTCAGCACACCTCTGATCTCAGGCATATCAAGTAGACCTACTCCTGTTACAATCCACCTTTAACGTCTGATTCAGGGTCAGGTTGCCATCATGGTTCATACGGTATATTTTCAGACTTTGATTCCTGGTCAGATTTTATGAGTTAGTGATCACTTTAAAGGAAGTCCAGTTGACTTGACATTGTTTTATATTATAGAAGTGTAAAATTATATGCACTTGAAGATCAATTGATCAAGACTGTCAGAAAAAATGTACTATATTTGAACATGTATTTGAACAAAGAGGGCACAGAATAGACACCACTCGCTGAAATGCATCTGCAAAGTTTATCGACAGTCATCTTTGACTCAGACAAAACAAATTTTCATAAACTGATCACAGACATTAGGAAGAAAATAAAATAAAAAATCAGACATGGGTTTGAGTCAAAAATCGAATGCCACAGTAAGCCGAGCCATTTCTTGTGACTAAATCACTACTGACCTCATCGACTATGAATTAATGATTCATTTAACACAGCCCTTGAATGAACCCTGGGAAAGGGGAATCTAACATTTTTTGATTCATTATTAGTTTGGTCCCACTGTTCACCAATGGGTAATGAGTGAACGAAACACACTGGCCATAAATGCCGGAACAAGAAAAGCAATTCCAATATTTTTTTAAAACGTATGTAAGATAAAAAAAAAAAAAATTGTCATCAGTATTGAAAGTATATTCAGATTTGATCAGCATTATTTAAGGTTGGGGTGATAATTTATGCAATCCCTGATCCCATTTCTGGTTACTTCACAAAACATCAAACTTTATTTTTCTGAAACAAACATAAAAATTGGGCAATGTGCGAATATGGCTGTTTTCATTATTTCTAGCTTTGATTTAACAAATAATTCTAAAAGAGGAAAGCTATTTACCACAGATTCTGCAACAGACATCAGATTCAACACATCATACTCTAAATAAAGTACATTACAGGGTCGACAACAATCAAAAGCAAATCCAACAGTGGCGCGTCAGTAAGGACTGTGTGTCCCTCTGTAGGTCCTCAGAAAAACAAGGTGGGAGTAGCGATTTCATACAAGCATTAAATGATAGAAATGCGGTGTAAGATTAGTACACTTATTCAAACAGGATTAGCTTCATTTTGTCCAAATATCAACATAAAGATGATGTCCAAAAAAAAAAAATTACAATCAAATTTGATAAAGTGACAAACACAAATATTGCCCTTATATTAACACCCTAAACTGTGCAAAAGACATCATTAGATAAAAAAAAAATTGGGGGGAATATTGATGATCTTATAAAGTGACTGAAATTGACAGAAAAAGTGCCAGAAAAACTTTGCTAAAGTTTTCCAAAAATCTTAAATCAGAAATATTAGGCCTTCAGGACATTTTCAGAACTGGATCATTAAATTTCACCATAAATAGACAAAATACATAGCCAATGAAATCATAAAACCTGATATCAAAGGAAGTGTACATAATCTTTAGTTTATCCTGCTCCCAACATAAAGTTGGTTCTGATTGTTTACTGCTAAGCCCCTGATTTATGTACTGTTCAGTATAGCATGAATACAAGAAAGCCAGCACAAAATTCAAGAAATACATTGCTCTATAAACCACAGAGGATTGACAAGCAAACTGTACAATCATAAACTTCGGTCCAATAATTCGAAATAGAGAAAAATAAAATAATAAAAACAAAGCGCTATAGAAACACCTCAGATACAGCTATTGTAATAGGTTCCTCTAATTAACATAAATTAACATTCAAAAGTGAATCACCACTTCAAACGATAGAGTAAAACTCTTAAGAGAATATCCTGCCGAGAGCGACAGGGTATTTTCTCGACACGGTGTTAGCATTGCCTGTAGGAGAGCTGGCTAATACTAATAGCAGCATGGATTTAAGCGCCAGCCGTCACGATCGCTTTACACAAGCTAACTGGCTAGTTATGAACAATATTAACCTGCAGTCAATCACTGATATTTCTCTTGAGCTGCTTTAACATCCATACGTACACACAAATGCACATTATCGAGTCCTCTTTTGCTTATTTGCCATGAATTGCAAAATGTGATCTGGAGATCTAAAAAAGGCTGTTCCAGCATTTAATGTGGATGATGGGATAAGTGACGTTCATAGGAGATCTAGAACCAAAAATTGAAACTGCTGATGGAATATGACATACTAACCTTACCAATCTTATAAAACATGGTCATGCCACATTTCTAAATTGTTCAAGATCATTAACTCTTTCCCCGCCATTGACGGAATTTTCCGTCATTTATTATGAGACAAAGCTTCCCCGTCATAGCCTGACTACGAACTTCCGCTCAATTTCAGTTCGCTTCTGTACTCAGTCTGAGATAGCGACCTTTCTCCCCGTTTTCCTCCGGCCTCAAAACAGCCGGCCAATCAACGAACAGAGGGCGGGCTGAGAGCCGTGACGTAGACGCTGATTGTACCGTGGATGCGTAGATTTACTTCACATAATCTGCAAAAGTCGTTCACAGCCATGTTCACTCCGGTATTTCGCTCGATGGTTTTGTTTTCGCATCATACATGTGTTTACAGTGGAAGTTAGATGCGGCTGAGCATGCGCATAACACACGTCATAACCAAACGTTATGTGATTGGCTTTCGGGTAACCAATGATTTTAAACTTCAGACAAGCGATTTAATTCAATTATGCCCTTCCAGACTATGTCTACGAAGCAAAGCGAAGTAGCAGAGATTGGTATTACCAGGCTATCCCCGTCACTCTCTCCGCCATTTATGAGACGACGCTTCCCCGCCATTGACGGAATTTTCCGTCATTTATGAGACAGTGCTTCCCTTGCCATTGAAAAAAGCATTGCTTATGCACGTTGTAGTCTTTGAAAAAACGTGATTTTCTCAGCTTTTTGTTCAAAATGTTGCTTTTTTTAATGACACTTACCCACAACTCAAGCGTTGATAAAAAAAAAGAATGCATGAAGCTAGAAAACGTTTTTTTTTTTCTTCTTTTCTTTCTTTTGATATATTGCATATTCAGATACTCATCCAACAAAACATTCTGGGGGCCATGAAATTTTTGTGAAAATGATCAAAAACGCTGTCGGGGAAAGAGTTGAGAAGTTTTGCATAAAGAAAATAAGCCTATTATAAGACAATTAATATTTTTTGCATATTTCACCCCGATTTTCATGACAATTGGGGTGAAATATGCCACGGACATTTTCTTGACATGTTTCGTGACATTCATTTAAGCGGCTCTTCAGATATCAAGATATATCAGGTTCAAAGTGAGATAAAATTCACCTCTCTGTGACAACCTTAGATGTCCTCCTGTTTCCAAGAACATACCCACTCAACTATATCTTAAAGCAGCAGGACTTTCTATAAATTGATTATCCTTCAGTAACCTCAATAAGGTTTTCAGACAAAGTTTGTAAAGGTCCAAATGAGAAGTTTGCTGTCAAATTTTACTTTTAACATGAAAAGCCTTGGATGGCGAATCTTGATAATATCTTTGACCCTGCTTTTGTCTTTCTCAGCACCAGCAGGGACACTAAGCCAATCAATTTGTTATTTCATCAGTGGCCTGCGCTCACTATTATCCCCATACACACCATTTCTGGCCTACAGAAACTCTACTGTGGGGGGCTGGGAGAAATCTGGATTAACTGTGCAAATCAAATATCCTCTGACCACAAATGACTCTTTCATTGGTTAATGCCTGAAGGCTGTTTTCATTCTTTCTAGATTTTGCTCTCCATGGCAACATTGCAATTGCTTGAGCAGAAAACCCAAAGCTTGCGTGTTCGGATCGACAGTCGAGAACAAGTTCACAGTAAATCAAGGTTTGATTAGGCCAACATGTTTTAGGGTCGTGAAGTGAGGTGCTCTATTTAAACCGCACTTCTCTGTGGCAATCACATTTCCCAGCACCGTTAGATGAATTAAAATATCCAATATTAGTCTTCTTTTGTCCAGAAATGAGTTGTTATATAACAATCTGCCACATGACTCATTGGTTAATCATTCCTGTGTATTGTTATAACAAATGATTTCTCTTTAATTCCACCAACGTCCTGCTTGTTGAACACACGCATAAGCAAAATTATAGCAGACCGGTTAGCTGATTTTACCTGCTACCTACCAAAGCTTCAGATTACATTACAAAACACATGATCAAATGCTCATCAATGCACAAAGACCTCCAGATCAACTCACTTTAGAGCACATAATAAGGACAAGCTGTCGGTTACACAACTAGCATGAAATGTGAGGTATGAAAAAAAGCACTGTACCTTTATATCTGTATTCCTATCTCTGTCTCAGCCCAGCACAGACAAAAATTGTGAAACACTGAGACATTTTTGTATGAATTTCATCAGTGAAAGTGCCTTAGCTGGTCTGACTAGCTCTGAGGACAGCAGAAAAAAAATAAGAGACTGTAACACTCGATTGAATATGATTCCAGCTTTTAAGGATGCTATGAATAAGATTACTGCAGTCTGTTATGGCTCACCGAGAGTAAAAGAAATGCGAGATGTGCATCCTTGAATATCTCCTGTATCACCTGAAATGTCCTGAATTTGATGAGAAACTGCCCATGATTTTTGTCTTACATCAGTTGAAAAGCCAGCAGCATTACTGGTAACCATAGCAATAGAGACTTGAGCATGAAATACAAAAGACCTTTGCGAATGGATGCCTGAGCCTTGAAGGTTCGAGGGTTCAAAAGTCATCGCCGTGGGAAAGGAGACCCATGCAGTGCCAGAGAAAGTCCCTGAACTGTGACACCAACCCTTTCTTGAAACAGAGATCTATTAGAGATCCTTAATGGCCCTTATGTGACTTGGGTTTGGGGGGTATGGGCCCCCCCTAAGTGCTCCGGTAGGTCTTTATGATGTCTTTGATAGCTCTCCTACAGATAGGACAGCTAGCGTTGGCCATTTTTTTGAGGCGGAGGCCACAGGTGTAGCAGAGACACATGTGTCCGCAGGCGTAGATGACGGTGTCCACTGTGTTTTCATAGCAGATAGAGCACTCGTCCGGCCATGAGCCTGAGGCAGATGGGAAAGTGGGTGATTTGGGGAGACTGACGGGCGAGTTGGGTGTCGTTCCTGTGACAGAGAAAGACATGAAAAGAATGGATTACCATTTATACATTTTTAATTGTAGTAGTTGCTCCAGGTAATTAGTTCACATCAAGCCAAAAAAGGATGCAACTGTGTCATAAAAGTGGTCATATGAATATATGTATGAGTATAATCAATGTCTTCTGAAGCTATAAGAAAGTTTGTGTGAGAAACAGATCAAAATACAATGCACTTTTTTATGCCAAAAATCGTATCAGTTGATAATAAAAATGTACAAATAAATTTTTTCAGGAAATCCTGAAATATGATAAACATTCAGACCTTCAGTGGAGCTGCAGAAGGCAGCAGAACAGCCGTGTTCATTTAAGATGGGCTCAGGACTTCCACCACACAGACCTGAGGGTGAGAGGGGAGAGGCAGAGGGCGAGCCAGGGCTGGACGGGTCACGAGCATCGCCCAAGAAAGTGGAGCCTGAATATGCACATAGTAGATAAAAACAGGTGACAGACTTTTTAATATGATTCCTTTCAGTTCTACAAATAATGGATTCTGCACACAAGAACAAAATATTTCATGACAAACATTCCACACTTCCACGCTCATTAGATCTTTCCCTGAAGCCCTAATTTTCGCTATCCTGTATTGTTAAATATGACTGCAGAATGCTTTCTAACTCCCAGATATTCTGTAAACCAATTGGATCAGAGATTGAAAAATGTTGTGTGTAATATACATCACACAGTCAGTGAACATAGTTACCGCCTCAGACTGAGACACTTTTTTCTTGGTGCAACCCGTAGGAGACATTGAGCTGTAGTCTATATCATAAACTTATCAAGAAAGCTGGTATTGTAACTGTGTCTTCACAGAACAACATTGTATTTGCTGTATTTGTGGATGTTATGGGGGTGTCATTTCACTAATCTCAGTACATTGTTCTGGCTGTTGGAGCTTCAGGACGAAATCTAAATCTGACACCTTTAAAGATCATGCTGGCCTGAGATTCGTTAACAGATCCGACACTCAAGCGACCAAAAAGGGAAGCCACCTCTCTTTAGCAAGATTTTTAACTAGCAGACCTAATCTATACAGCTTGAATAGAATAGAACAACTCTCTCACTGACCGAATCATTTGGAGCAGTTATTGACTTATTCACTGAACCACAAATAAATTCAACCTATTTACTGATAGGTTGTTCATATAACAAATTATACATATTGGGTTTTGTATTAAATGGTATTTTAATATATAAAAATATGTTGATAAGGATTGTTTTAGAATATATGATTATATATGGTGTATATGACCATGCATATTTGAGGGGTGGTGGTCTGTTCTTATAGAATTATTAAAATAATTTTTAAGGAAACCATTAATTGGAATCTGAATCGGAACCAGACTTAATTTGCAACCTTTATAATGGCCATGGTAAGATTTCAGGGCCTTTTAAAGTAGAGCTGAGATTGAATTAAATTGAGCTGACCTCATTTCTAGTATGCAGGATCTTCTGATATACAGTATATATATATATATATATATATATATATATATATATATATATATATATATATATATATATATATATATATATATATATATATATATATACGTGTGTGTGCATATGAGAGGGAGAATTGGCTGAAATAAAATGCTATGCTGACCTAAAACCCATGAATATACTCTCTCTGAGGTTAGCCTATATATGCGTGTAGTGTGCATTTACTCTGGAAGAGCTCTATGACAGTATTAGAGTTAATAACATTAGGAGTCGGTGGGATTCCCCAAGGTTCTGTCTTGGGTCCGTCAGTCGTGTAAATTATACATGTGTGTTTTCTTTGCTCACATGTTTGCATATAGTATGCAAGTCCTACAGTGTGATCCTCGATTAAGATGGAGTCAGGGTGAGGGGTTATATATGAGATGGGGTCCACAGTGCCTGATCCTTTGTGAGCCTGACATGCCATTCCACCTTCCTGTCATTCCACACATAGATGCATCATAAATCCCCTTCACCAGGCCTCAGCAACTGGCCCTGGATCACAAGGGCCAGGCCTCTTCAAGAACATCTCTACTAGATTAACAGAGACACAAGTACAGCTGAGTCTCTCTAACCTCCACCCGTAGAGGGAAAGACTTCAAAAAAAGCTATTAGAGAAAGTCAGCCCTCTTTAAAGCCCTTCGCTATGTGTAAAATGAGCACTATGTGTCAACATGGCAGAAAGTCTTTTCTATATTTTGAATACCAAAGAGGTACTGACTAAACCAGCTTGCGCGGTATAAACAGTCACATCGTTCATCTGTCGAATAGTTTAGTTTATTCTTAAGTAAAGGTGTGAGCTGTGTCCTACATCAGGGGGTCTCGAACTGAAATTACTGGTGGCAGTGCACTGTATTCAGTATGTAAGTGGTTTGATTGAGAAAATGGAACAGACGTTAAAGGGGGGGTGAAATGCTCATTTTCACTCAATCTCCTGTTCATCTTGAGTACCTATAGAGTAGTATTACATCCTTCATATCTCCAAAAAGTCTTTAGTTTTATTATATTTATAAAAGAAAGATAGGCTGTACCGAGTCTTTCCGGAAAAAAACGAGCGGCTGGAGGCGGGCCGTGTGGGCGGAGCTAAAGCTGTGCTAATGCACCGAGCTAACAACACACAGACATTTGAAGCAATTTTACTCACCGCCCGGTTCCAACGCACGACCGCGAACCTTTATCATTGTGACTGCTCGACCTTTAAGCATAAGACGATCTGCAAATCCGTCGATCTGGGCTTTGTTTATAAAACAATCATCGTCGAAATGCAGGGAACAAACAGTCTTGCACAACCTCCGTTGATGCTCTGGAAAAACAAACTCCATCCACTGGTCCCTTAACGCTGGGTTCTTAGGGAATCTGTGCAGGGTTGTCTTGCCCTGGCAACCAAAAACCCACTTCTTTGGTGACATTGACTTCCCTAAAGCCGAGCATAGCGCTTTGATGGCGTACTGCTTTCGCTCTCTTGCTCTGGTCTACGGTTGCGCGCGCGCCCGCATCCTTCCGGAGAAGTGCCCTTAGGACCAGTGGTGGAGGAAGTACTTAAGTTTAGTACTTAAGTAAAAGTACAACTACCCTGCAAAATATATACTTAAGTAAAAGTAAAATTACTACATCAACATCTTACTTAAGTAAAAGTCCTAAGTACATACTTTTAAATTTACTTTAAAGTATTTTTTTTAAGTAAAAGTACACAATCAGTTGTCTCAATGTCTGGGCTGTTCAATTGTAATAATCACAAACAATTTCTATTGTGTACTGGAAAGGGTTGTTGTGCAAGCTCTCTGCATTACTGACACACTGTAAAAATCTGGTTATTTACTTATTACTCATTAAATAATAATTAAGCTAAGCCAATTATGACATACAATTTATTTTATTTTTACTATACTATTTACGTTAATACAAAACCACAGTGTATGGGGCACTGAAACGCGAAACCAACGTGATTACATCTTTAGACTAAAAAGACAAGCTAATGACACTTACAACCAAGCATATCACACGGGTAAAATTGGTTTGATATTCGCATATACTTTCGCGCTATATATATATATGTTTGCAAATTCTAAAAATGTCATGATATTCACGAAAAACAACTGTCATAGTGCAAAATTGTTCACAATCGAATCAAACCAAGATATAGTTTTGCCTGCATGCTTACTTGTGAATGTCAACTAAATACCCAATGTTGAATGGTAAAGAAGCTAGGGGCCGTATAAAAAGTTTGAACATTTTTTCATCGAGTCAAAACAAACAGCTATTTTAGCCAACTACGAATGTACAGATATAGCAGTAGTTTGCTCATCTCCAAAAATTGTAACGTACTAGCAAGCTATCGTCCCTGCTGTGCTAATAACCAGCTAATGAAGTTGCCCTGTTAGGGTACCACTAACTTACGTCAAACAAATATTATACTGGTGTGATATTTTTGTTATGTTGACATCCGTTTTTCTATAACAGTCATAGCACCATGTCATAGCAAGTTTGTAACTTAAATATTAATAACTAGCATTGCATGTCTTTACCTCTATATGTTTCTTCAAATTTGAAGGGGAGTTTTTAAACGCCAACAGTTCTTTGCGTTGAGGTAGGCACTTGACACATTGAAAACGCCAGGAGTCATTCTTTGAACCTTTAAATTCAAATAACTTGCTTAAATAAGGCCAGGGATGTCTCTCAGAATCAGAGCTGCAGGGCACAGGCTCAAGCTCAGACGACGTTGTTGGCTCTTCGTCCATGTTTGATATTTGGTGTCCACCGTGTCCTTTTCTTCGATTTACATCAGTTCCGCTTGTGTTGTTTCAAAACGCGCGCTGAGCGCGTGAGTTCTTTGACCAATCAGATCTCCGATCTGTTTCAACGTGCATTGGCCAGCAACGCCAAAACGTCAGTCGACCAAAATTTTTTTATGCAAGATTCGGAAGGATGTAACGACACGCATTTTAATAATGTAGTGGAGTACAAAGTACAGATAATTGCTGAAAAATCTACTTGAGTAAAAGTATAAGTATGCATTATTTTTTTTACTTAAGTAAAGTATAAATACGTAAAAATTTACTTAAGTACAGTAACGAAGTACAAATACTTCGTTACATTCCACCACTGCTTAGGACCCGTATAAGGAAATTCCGCCCCATCTGACGTCACACATGCCCGTACTCGGAAAAAAATTTCCGAAACTTGTGACAAACCGGAAGGAGCATTTTTGGAACAGAAATACTCTTTCAAACGTACAATTTAATTTTTGAAACTTTGTCCATGTTTAGCATGGGAATCCAACTCTTTAACAGTGTAAAAAACTCAGTATGCATGAAATAGCATTTCACCCCCCCCTTTAATTAAATGTCACTTTTAGTCAGGTTCACACATTCACACTGAGGTACATTTCTACCATTCAAAATTTGGGGATATATGTATCATGCGTTAAGTGATCAATTAGCTAGCAGACACACCTTGATAAACCAGATAAACTGTGGATGGAGAGAGTCAAGAAGGAAAAGTGTTTGTATTGTGTCTATTATAGACGTGTTTGTGCATTTCATTTTTTGGCACTACATTTAATTACTGTGCTTGCAGGGCAGTGAGATTTAACAGACAATAACCTGTATGCATACTAACAGTCACTATTCACATGCTGGGTTCCTTGGTCTTCCTTGGATTTATTTGCATTCTGAATTGTGTGGTCTTAAAAATATATAAACGTATCTTTACTACACGGCTCTCTTGTATACTTGATTCTTCTTGATCAATCATAACATTAAGCATAGTTTTACAATAACCGTTGTCTATGGCAACACAGGGGTTGCTACTTTCATATCTCTAGTATCCTGCCACTGGCTTTTTTTTATTTTATTTTTATTACAGTCACTAAGTATTTTGTTAATCAAAATGATGATCTACTTGCAGATTACTAATGCTTGTAATGTCTTTATTTACACAGAACCAAATTCTAAAACCTAAGCTGACATAAAACTAGGCCATTCTTTTGCAGCATTGCAAGCTCTGGTATTTCTTTCAGATTTCCTCATATTTCACGTCTTTTATTCTATATTCCCGCTGCCGTTACTGTTGAATAAGCACAATGAGAGCACAACTAAATTGTTATTACAATGACGTTTTGAACCTTGGATCTTGAAAGAACAAAAACATTATGCTAAGAGGGGAAATCGTAATGCGAAATGGAGAGAAGAGATGTAAACGAGAGAAATGTTCTCAAATGAATGCTCTCAAATGAAGTGTGAATCGCCCACTCTCCTCTTCACTTTCTCATTTCCTTTCCTTCGCCGCATGCTAATGAGATGGGGTGAGTGCGTGTGTGCAGCGTGAGGAGGGAGGGCAATGTGCTTCCAGCGACACAGACATCTTGGAAATTGCAGACAAAGCTAACGCAGGTCACACTCCTCCCACTCATTCTCCTGTAATACGTCCTGTCTTTAGCTGTGCATATACAGTACTTTGTTTAGTTCAAACTTTACTAGGAGTGTGTCATTCACAGGTGTGTGGGTGAGACCTGGAGCACTGTCTGGTGTTCTGAAAGGTTACTTGAGTGCTTCTGAATTGATTCAAATGAAATGAAATTTTAATTAATCTGTCAGACCTAGCAACAG
Source organism: Scardinius erythrophthalmus (assembly GCF_964197995.2). Taxonomy (NCBI): domain Eukaryota; kingdom Metazoa; phylum Chordata; class Actinopteri; order Cypriniformes; family Leuciscidae; genus Scardinius; species Scardinius erythrophthalmus. The sequence goes on from NC_138223.1 coordinate 38,569,309, forward strand.
CACAGTTTTGTAAAGTTTAACTTTAATTGTATATATTGAGGTGTTTTAAGGAATTAAAAAGCATAGGTTTAATAAGATGAGATGCATGAGAAAAATCCTTACATTTCAGTGTGAAACTGCATCACAACCCTATTTTATTTAGGACAAAATATGTAACTATAAATAAAAGGACAGGACTTGATGTCATATTACATAAAGCAAGAATTGATTTGTGAAAAGTGGCATTCCACACCTGAATGTGAGTTTGCAGTCGCATTTTAAACACATTTTAAGCGCCAATTTGGACTAAATGGGTAATTCTTTTGAAATGTTCATGTCAAAGCTGAAAACTGAAATCATACCAGTTTGTTTTGTGTAGGAATGCATGATATAAAAATTTTGGCTGATACCGATAACCGATAATTCTTTATATTTGAACGTCGGTAACCGATATATTGGCTGATAAATCTAAATCAGTGTGCATCTGCAGTGTCTCAGCTGAAGGAAATAATCCATTATTTATCGCCTTTAATATATCAGCCAAATTTTCTCAATGAGACGATAATGATAATATTAAATATGAACATATATCGGCCTATACCGATATGGTAGCCGATATATCGTGCATCCCTAGTTTTGTGGAAGTCGGACTAGTGGTCTCAAACTCAATTCCTGGATGGCCAAAGCTCTGCACAGTTTAGCTCCAACCAGCTCCAACTTACACCTGCAAGGAAGTTTCTAGTAATCCTGAAGACTTGATTAGCTGGATCAGGTGTGTTTGATTAGGGTTGGAGCAAAACTGTGCAGAGCTGTGGCCCTCCAGGAATTGAGTTTGAGATCACTCGACTAAGACATCTAGATAATGCAATGCATTGTAATATCATGCTTACCTAGAATCCTCAGCTGTGTGACAGCACCATGCAGTCCAAAGAACATCCAGAGTGGTCGTGAGTTGTCCACACACACCTGCATGCCCACATTGGTGCCATTATGACTCAGAATTACTTCCCCTTCCTGTGTGACCAGGAAGCCGAGTATATCGCCACTCTGCAAAGCACTAGGCACCCTGCACACCGCCCAGAACTCCTTACGGTCTACCAGCGCTTCAGGATTGTAAGGAAGGTCACTCGGGCGAAGCACTGCGGGGTCACATGATGTCACACCGTATGAAAGAGACCCAAAACGAGCAGGGCTGGACTTAATGACTTTGATGAAGATGGTTTCGCCAATTCGCAGCGGGCGATCCGTGAAGACCAGCGTGCGTTCTTCACGGTTGTGTTCGGATCGTGCCACGGTCTGTTCGTTAAGGGTTCTGATGTGGGCACCTCGAAGCTGGTGGAAACGTAGGTCACATTCCAAGGTGTGAGGAAGCAGTGTTGACTGCTGGGAGTTCATGGAGTTTTGAGGAATGGGACAGGCAACGGGAGCGGGAGGGAGTCGAAGCCTGGCATCGTCTTGTTGCAGGTTAAGGTCACATAGACTGACGGACAGGCGGGATGTGTCTACTTCATGTCGTAAAGAGGTGGATCCACGTACTGTGGTGAAGGATCGTGGGCGGAGAAGGTCTGGAGGGACGACTTCACTGTCTGTGGGACAGAGGTGAGATGCACAGATTAGCTAATTGTTTTATATAGTATTGCCTTTTGTAATGGTTAAACCTAGATAATTGACAAACATTAGCCAATTAATCAGCTTGGACGATATCACCGTCTATCACTGCGAGCCTTAGTGCTCAATTCCGATTTATTGCTCAGATCAGATTTTTTTGTAAATGTGACCAATATCAGATTCTATAAAAAGACGGAAGTAAACATGGAAGACATTAAATTAATCGATTACGTAATACGATTTAGTAATATTTTGATCTGTCGCCAAAGCTAGCGAATTTAAGCGCAGGCAATATAAAAAACAAACAAAGAGGAGGAGGCGAAAAAAGAGCATTTTTGGTTACACTTTACAATAAGGTTTCATTAGTAAACATTATTTAACTATATTAGATAACAAACTAATAATGAACTACACTTCTACAGCATTTATTCATCTTTGTTAATATTAATTTCAGCCCTTACCAATACATTATTAAAGTTGTATTTGTTAACATTAAGTAAATGCACTGTGAACTAACATGAACAACTGTATTTTTATTAACTCAGGGATTAAAGTTCTCCGTCGCTACGACGGATTTCCGTTAATTGCAGCAAGTCCATGACGGATTTCCGTCATTGCGGGTTCCAGTCTGTCCTTAAAGTCTTAAATTCACTTTTCATAATTTTAAGGCCGTAAATAGGCTTTCATTTCTCAAATAGTGTAATAAATATCTTAATTTTAGTTTGAATAGGTCTTAAATTAAGGAAAGACGAGGTGTATTCACCCTGCTGAGGGGGATGTGATCAAAGCCTGGAGTGGAGCAAAAGCACGTTCCTCTCTCCACTCTAAGCACTCTGTAATCACTTCGCTCGAAGTCCACTCCGGGTTTTCAATTACCGCTCACGGAAAGTGCATGTCAGGCTACAGCTGAGCGCTGAGGTAGAACTATATTTCAGTGACACACTTATAATGCAGGTAGAGCTGGGCGATATCGATATAAAAAATATATCGATATATTTTTTAAATGTGATATGGAATTAGACCATATCACATCGATATAGTTCAAATTTGCGCTGTCATCCTTGCTCCCCGCGCCTCCGCTCCTCCTTTTCCACACTGCGTGCGTGTTTAGAGCATGTTATGTTAAGAGAGGCGAATCATGACTACTTCAGAAAACCCAGCACAATAGGAACTACCAGGCAGGCAGTGACATAAGTGTACGCTGAAATAAAGTTTTTCACCTCAGAAAAACGGACTTTCTTGTCCTGTCAGTCGTTATCCTGTTCTCGTAGCGCACACTCAATTGCACGCGCAAATTCAGCGGCGCGCGCTGTATTGCTTCACTGATCAAGTGCAAAAGAAACTACGAGCATGCAACGCCGTTACGTTGTAAATTACACGAAATAAAAGTAATGCAGGTATGATTCTCATTCTATTCACCATTTCCATGTTTCATTAACAGTTATTGTTAATATTGTGTATTCACCATGGTAACTGTCGTTTCCATATAACCCCAAAATGCCACTATTTTTCTTTGTGTTATTTTTATATATTTTTAAATGACTGTAGTGGCTCATACCAACATTGTATTAACAAAAACTAGTTTGGGACTGCTATTTAATAGCTTTAGCCTAGGCCTAATGTTTACAGTGCTATGCATAAGTTTAGACACCCATACTACAGTTGACTAAAAAGAGGAATAAAAAATCATCTTTTGGAAACTGAACTTAATGCCTTAATTTGAAAAATTAGGAAAAATCCAACCTTAAAGGACACCAATTTTCTTTGTGAATAAATAATGTATCGTAAATAAATAAATGTTCTTCCTTAAAATACAGGGTGCATAAGTTTGGACACCCCTATGTTAAATTCCCATAGAGGCAGGCAGATTTTTAATTTTAAAGGCCAGTTACTTCATGTATCCAGGATACTATGCATCCTGATAAAGTTCCCTTGGCCTTTGGAATTAAAATAGCCCCACATCATCACATAGCCTTCACCATAGATTGGCATGGTTGTATTTCAGTTAGCCTAATAGCTAGTTTGATTTGCATTGAGAGATGATCTCATGGAAAGTATCTCTAGGTATGGTGAAGGCTATGTGATGATGTGGGGCTATTTTAATTCCAAAAGCCAAGGGAACTTTATCAGGATTCATAGTATCCTAAAAAAAAACTAAAAAAAATACTTAAAAATAAAAATCTGCCTGCCTCTATGGGAATTTAACATAGGGGTGTCCAAACTTATGCACCCTGTATTTTAAGGAAGAACATTTATTTATTTACGATACATTATTCATTCACAAAGAAAATTGGTGTCCTTAAAGGTTGGATTTTTCCTAATTTTTTTAATTAAGGCATTAAAGGTATAGCGGAGGATCTTTTTACTTCCGGGTGGATACCCTATACTATTGGTCCTCCTAATTGTCAATCATTCTGGTGAATCAATCAAACTTTTCAAAAAGTGGAGAGGGCGGGACTTATCTAAAATTCGGAAAGATCCTCCGCTATACCTTTAAGTTCAGTTTCCAAAAGATGATTTTTTATTCCTCTTTTTAGTCAACTTTAGCATGGGTGTCTAAACTTATGCATAGCACTGTATTTATTAGTACTAGTCTTTACTATTAGTCATATTCTTACAATTTATGTTAAGTAAAGGGGAAAAGTAACTTAGGCCTACCTACTTGTGTGTTAACAAATTTTGTGTAAACGTGTTATAATTTGCATATATATATATATATATATATATGTATAGCTTTTAAAATACGCCTACTGGCAATATTAAAGCGGTTTAAAACGTCTCCCCTTAAAACGCTATTGGTCTCGACTATTTAAAAAGTTAAAGCAATATGACTTGGCCTAAAAAAAAAATTTCAGTCAGAAGAATTTTTTTCACTTTAATCCCTGTTAACTAATGTTAACAAAGATGAACAAATACAGTAATAAATGTATTGCTCATGGTTAGTCCATGTTAGTTAATAGATTAACTAATGTTGACAAATGAAACCTTTTTTAGAGAGTTTTATGAGTAAACATTTATGATATGATCCCTCATGTTTTGCTTGTACTGTATATAGAGCTGTCATTGAGTTCTGACACATCACTGTCCTTCCACTGACTACCTTTTGCAATCTTGATAACGTCAGGTATGTAAAATCTTTGAAGTGACTCCCATGAGCACAGAATTGTGACGGATGTTGCTCTAGTCTAGAGTGACGAAAAAGTGGCATGCATTCTGATATGACTGTTCATATACTGAGGTCGCATTGCAAAACATCTGACCTGTAACTGCAAGTTTATTGTTGTTCATCTTTACTTAAGTTTTTTTTTTTTTTTTTTTTACATTTTAATTAAGATTGTTAACTACATTTAAATAATTTAAGACTTATTGGGGCCCCTCTTGCTGTTTGCCGAGGCCCCCTAGGGGCCCACAACCTCTAGCGTGAGAAGCAAGCTTGAGTTTTGGATGGTTTTCAGGCAATTGTCAACTGGGAGAACATCTGGACAACCAGCTGAACACCAGCTTGACCAGACTATTGCCAAAAAAATGCATGCTACAAAGACTAGTAATACAACAAGCATAAAAAATAATTCAAAAATCTAACTTGAGTCCTAGTTACTGTTCACATCTCTGGACAGATAGTGTACAAAAAGCTACAGTTGTTTCCAAAATGGCTACCAAGGAGTGTCTCTTTACATTCTTTACCATTTATACCGGTTACTTAACCGGCTACCAGGAATAGAACTTTATAGTAATGTTATAGTAGGCTAGCATAGTACAGCAATCACAACATACCCTCTGCTCCTCACCCAACTGCCTAAAATAGCAAGAAATATGAATGAAATGCTGCGCTAGCAACATGCAATGCGTACACCAGATTTAATTCCCCATTCCTAGTAGCCTAAAATAGCATATTACAGTAGTTTAGAGGTAGGCTAGCTAAGCTTATCATAGCTCAGCACTCAAACAAGCTGAAGACTGTCGTGCCTCCTTTTGTAACAGATAGCCCCGCTGGAGTGTGCTCTGTATTTAGACCTCATCTGTGCAATCGAAGACAGTCAGACCCCAGACAAAAATATTAGCGCTAAAATTGGCTGCCGGTGCTAATTAGCTCATTAAAATTAGCCCTTTCTCCATAACATTGATAACTCTTTTTTAAGAGAGGGAGAACATTGTTTAACCTACTCAGTGAAATGTATTTCAAATGTAAATCAGCATCAGAAATTTGCTTTTTCATTACAAAGCAAAAATATTTTTAGGAGGAGGCCATTTTTTCCCCATAGGCATATAACAATATTTGACATATTTTACAAACATAGAGATGGTTAAACAGAGAAGGAAGCGACTTGAAGATGAAAAGAAGGTGGAGGTCAAGAAGTGTGATAGAGGGAGATAAAAGGAAAGTGAGAGAGGGCCTCTCTCTCCTTCTGCCTATATTCCTCTTCCTGTGTCCGACTTTATATATCGACATTGACCCACAGATAGCTCCAGTCTCAGATAAACCCTGTTAGAAACATTTGCAGTGTGTGCGTGCGTGTGTGTGTGTGTGTGTGTGTGTGTGTCTCAGCAAACAAAAGTGAAAGAGACAGATCAAGAAAAAATGATTCGTCAACCGCCCTATATAGCTTTATAAGGATGTAACTCATTTTCATCAGGATGAAAGATGGAGAGTGGTTGACTTAGAGATTAATCCCTAATATGCAAGGCTACTGTACAAACAGAATGAAGCCATTTTTGTTTCTATGTTTCACAATAAAAGTCAACAAAGCCTTATTAATATGACTTGGGGGATAAAAACGGATTACAATATCATGAAAGCATTGAAATGCTTGTGTAGTACAGATAGGGTAAGTAAAGACTTGTGTTCCTTTTCTTGTGTTGGTTATAGGGTTCATTGTCCTTTCATGTTAGAATGTTAACACATAGGTCGTTTTTTTTTGTAAAGTATTAGGCCTGCCTCCATTTTCTGATCTTCCTACTAACAATATCTGACTTGGATATTCATGGAAATAAGTATTCTGTTTAGCAGCTATCCCATTTAGCAGCGATAATCCCATAATCGGCTCTCAAATGACTCTCAGATATTACATCACTCTAAGATAAATGAATCTGAGTACGTAGTCTTTGATTTGCTCACAGAAAATCTGCCTATAGCCTATGCTTTTAAATTCATTGAACTGCTGCATGAGGTGTCCCAACGTATGACTTAATTTTCCTTATTGATCCTTTAAAGACATTTTTCTAGGAGCTTCAAAGTGTCTTGGATAGAAACAAGTGTGGTAGTCTGAGCTAATTAGTGAAATATTAAACACTCCAAAGGAGAGCATGGGGAAGGCCCAGGGGCACTAACTTTATCACAACCACAAATTTATTAAAGTCATTTATGGGAAAGAAGGAAAAAAAATCTCTGGAGATAATAAAGACATCATTAAAATGAGAGCTTCCTTGCCTCCATTGAGTAATAGTACAATTTACCAAATAACTAAAATGAAAATGATTTACTCGCCTCTATGTTGATCCAGTTTTATGATTCCTTTCTCCAGTAGAGATGTGTTTTTGAAAAATGTTAGAGCTGCTCTTTCTCATTTAGCAAAAGTTTATGGTAATCAAAAAGCCCTCTGCCGTAGCTCTCAAATCTTATTCTTGATTGCACATGTTCAAACTTGCCACATAAAGGATTTGGCATAATGACTGATAAACCACTTTTATGGTGCTTTCTTTATCCACCAGGAAGCCTAAGGAAGCCTTTTTTCTAAAAAAATAACAACTTTTTTTTTTTTTTTTCATTGGGGTTTGGGGTGATTATATGATGGCAGAATTTCATTTCTGGATGAACTAACACCTAAATGCATGGTTAAAATCCCCATGCATCTAAACCCACCCAGTTGGATTGGGCAGAGAACGGGATAATGACATCACCGCAGGGGGTCTGGCTGGAGTGTGTCTCAGATCAGGTTCATTAGAGTAAAGCCATGCTGTAAACAGGATTCATGCAGGCTTCAGTGGCCAACCTCCCTAGTACTAACACAAACCTAAAATCTAGTTTGAATAGACAGGACGCTTCTCTCTGGACAAATCAATTAAGAGGAAAATGGAAGTGGACAGGAATACATAATGAGCAAAAATTTTATTGAATGCTTCTGGGTGGGTGTTACCCAGCTATTCTTACTGTATGTTGTTCATCCCTGTCTCTCTCTCTCGCCATCTCATCCCTGTCTCTTCATGTTCCTATCTTTTTCCGCCCCCCGCCCCCCCCCCATAGCTTTTCTCAATCTAAGTGGGATTATACAGTATTATAATCAGCTCTGTCTCAGGATTCTGACTGAAAACAGATGTGCAAAATAGACAAACAGAAAGGCAGTGATCGTATCAGTTTTACAGTGACAAAGGCTAGATTCACACAGTCAGTGTTTGGGATTGATAATCATATTTACTAACATGCCACTTGAATTGTCTTGCTCACAGTAGCGGTTTGAATACTGTCTGGATTAATGATTAACTAAAGTCAAGCCCCTTTAAGGTTTTGTAGTTTGTTTAATTAGCTTTAATATTGTAGGACTACCAACATTTAGATGGCGTGAAATTAGTGTAAATGCTATCTAGTGGCATGTTTAATGCAGGTGAGTTGTAAGTTGTTTTCAAGTTTTTAATATATTTAATTTTAATATTTAATATTCATTTGATCATGGAATGTTTTCAGTTTGTTTGACTATGAGCATCATGGCTAGCCTGGCAAGCCAGACCTACATCAAGATGTTAGGTCTGGAAACTCACCATAGTCACGCCTCAATCCGAGGGGCAGGATAAACGGCTGTCTTTCAAATTCCCTCTGCACGCAATAGGACAGCGCTTCAACCAACCAGAGCGTTTTCCCAACAGCGGAGCTAGTTGATAGATTCAACTTTTGCCATATCTGGCCGGCAAAACGACGAACACATCTTCCTTTTTTTAAGAATGACTTAAGTGCCGTTCTTTGCTCTTTTCTCAAAGAAAAACTTAACTCCAAGTCCTCCAGAGTCGCGGCCAAAGCCGATTCGAAAGACCGTTGTTCTCCATCAGCAGCCGCCATTCTTTGTTTTCAAGTAGCAGCAGCAGCCAGGTAACCGTCGCAACTCTGTCGTGTATGTTAAGCCCGCCCCCGCCTACTCTATACACAACGTGATTGGCCTGACCCAATCTGGGTTTTTGCAGCGAGAAGGTTTATTGAGAGTTGCTAGACTACCCTGGCTGCGAAATACATTTTGCTGCTGCTAGGGTGCGTCTAGATTTCTAGGCTACATCATGGCAGCTTGCAGAAGCACATAGCATGGTCTATAGGATGCTGAGTTCTTGACTCTAGCTGTCAATATGGTTTTTATATAGCTGAAACACAAATTGTTTTGGACATCTGACAAAATTGGCTTAAATCTGTCTGCTCTGAACATTCATCAACACTCTCCAAAAGGATGCGTCAGACGCCTGAAGGTTTGTCTACAGTTTCCATGTGATATTCTCCATTTTAGCGAACAAGTGAGTGCTAATTACTGAATGAACTTGCTGAGCCACTCCAAGGGAGTAGACATCAACTCCAGGGTTTGTGCATGCTCTGACTGGGAAGCTTGAAGGAAAGGGAATGGAAAAAGCGAGGGAGGGGCAAAGACAAGAGAGCGTTCGTGCCAAGATGTCTATGACCGGTGGCAGCTGTTGCCCCTCTAATTATGCCCCTGCACCTGCTTGGCTGCCAATCGCCACATTTCCTTTGTCTCATTGGCAGCTTTCACACAAACCTATTCTGCAATTTGACTGGCTGAGACCAGCTTGTAATCTCTTTGAAAATATAAATCTCTCTAGATAAAAAAAAAAAAAAACGAATCCAGGCTTGCACATTATTGTGGTACTTCAGCGATGGGACGCAGCTGCGCTGACAAAAAGCAAATACCCATTTTGATTGTCCTTTTTTTATCTAAGGTACTTTTTTTTTTTTTTAGCACCAGGCTCCAGCACCTGTTGGGCTAAACACAAAAAAGCAGTGGAAAATTAGCAGATGAGGCTTTTGATAAACAAAAGCAGCTCTTGGTTCAGTCAGAAAGATCCTGGGCGGGAATGAAATAGCCAAAAATGGAAGTGCACGTTCTCTGTACGTTTACAGGCACTGTATAAGGTTCTTATTAATTTTTCATTCTCGGTTTTATTTGATGATTTATCTATTTTTATAGAAGTAGCTGTATCATTTTTGTGCATGTCATTTTCTCATTTTAATGAAAGGACATTTTTAGTTCTGTCTCACAAAGCTCATGACTGTATCCCAGTTTGTTAGACGTTCAACATGAACAAAAAACTGGACGTGGGAAGAGAGCGTGGGGCCTGCAGGGCAGTGTGATGCTGGTGCATATGGCTCATGTAAGTGTGTGTGTGTGTGTGTTTGAGAGAAACAGTAGGGGGAGACAGGAGAGGTTTCAGTACAGCGTGTTGGCTCTATGCCATGCTTGGCTGTTGGGTCTCTTTGTTTGGAATAATGGCCACACAGGCAACACGTGGACCCATTGACAAATGATCTCTGGGTCACAAACCTCCTTCCCTGAGGTCATTTCTCACTTTCTCTCTCTGAAACACACGTATTTAGCCAAATACAATCAGAAAGCCACAAAAGACCCTCCATGTGGCTCATATCCAATTTTTAGTCAGGCCAACCATGGTTTCCTTGCCTCACATCACGACTGAAGTTAACATGGAATCCAAATTGAACCATTTTACTTTTACAATACACGTTCCTGGTCTTACTGTGAATGATTGAGTGGTGCAGGTTCTAAAGAAATACAATTTTTGTCTTGGTTGTCTTTTATTAAAATGCTATAACGTTCTGCTTCTGGAACAAATTTCTTTTTTTGTCAGCTATATTACAAATCCCATTTATTTTTCAACCCCTCGCCTGGGGCTGGAAAATCACACTAACCACATCAAACCACAAAAAGCAAATAAGACTAGGCTGTGGATTATGAACTCATTATGTTACTATTTTCCATGTTTTGTTCAATTATTTGTTTCCCCCCACCCCCTTACAGTAACAATGTTAACAGTCCAAGGCTTTTCTCAGTTGTACCACCATGATTAATTAAACCCAGCAAATTGAAGGCATACTGAGATTTTGCACCAGGACTCTGACCCAGGAAATATGAGAAGGTCTGTGTAGCCCTAAATATGTGGATGTTTATCTAGCAGTCTATAAACTGATGTTTGCCCATAACTCCCTCAAAGAGGCCCTGAAGTGCTCTGCCTATATATAAGACAGCCACACCTTATCTCAGCAGCACTGTCCATGTTTGGATGTCCCAAGGCCTTGGCATGAGGAAAATGAAGGAAAAGGGGAGTTCTAAGTTTGGAGAAGGGATATAAGGACACTTAAAGGCAGGAAAAGGAAGGTGTTCTGTTTTTGGGATGGGTCACGCTACACTTTCCCGCCACCTTGAGCACTCTTCCCAGAGCTTCCTGTGTTGGTGTGAGCTCTTAAAAACACAATCTGACCCCATGACAAGCACTTCTTCATTCTTTTTCCTTCTTGAACTCAAAACATAAAATACTGTCAAATAGCCAAATGGTACAACATCTGTTGTTCTAATTTCTTTAATTTGTTCCTCCCAAATGCAGCTGGCCAGCCAAACAAATGCAATTACTACTGTTAATAACCCTGCACAGAACAACCCATCAGTCTTTCTAATTCACTCTCTCTGGCAGAATAGTGTAAATAGTCCATATTTAAGATATTATTTTTGGAGGATTATGCTTTCGGCATGGGACTTTCAATTAGGGATATTTAGCCTGGAATGACTGACCGTAGCCAAGTCAAACTTGCATGTCAATCAAAATGGGTCTTTTTGTAAACTTAAAACTCATTCTTACTCATTTTGTTTCTAATTACCCAGAATGCTTTCCTAGAGGAGAATATTTTTAACGAAGGAAAATGAGGAATCTTATTCCACTTTAATTAGATTTTCTTATAATATAATATTTTCTTTCGCTAGATTGCTTGTACACTGGGAACACAAAGCCTTTAAGTTAAAGTGAAAATTCGGTCATCATTTACTCACGGTGATGTCGTTCCATTCATCTTCAAAACAAAGATATTTTTTATGAAATCTGAGAGATTTCTGTACTCTCCACTGACAGTTCAAGTTCATAAAGAGATCGTAAAACTAATCCATATCAATTGAGTGGTATAGACCACTCAGAACACAATCTTCTGAACATGATCGTTTTATACGCTGAACAGATTTAATTTAGGATTTTTTCCACTTATGAACATTCATCAACATACACATCAGTTATTATAAATGGAAGCTTAAGCATGTTTGCTTGATGTGTGAGAACCAATGAGGTTCATTCTCATGTGTTACGTGGCATGTTTGAGCTTCTGCAAGAACCAATGAGGTTCATTCTCGTGTGTAACGCAGCACGTTTAAGCTTCAGCAAGAGCCAATGAGGTTCATTCTCGTGTGTAACGCAGCACGTTTGAGCTTCAGCAAGAGCCAATGAGGTTCATTCTCGTGTGTAACGCAGCACGTTTAAGCGTCTGCAAGACAATGAGGTTCATTCTCGTGTGTAACGCAGCACGTTTAAGCTTCAGCAAGAGCCAATGAGGTTCATTCTCGTGTGTAACGCAGCACGTTTAAACTTCAGCAAGAGCCAATGAGGTTCATTCTCGTGTGTAACGCAGCACGTTTGAGCTTCTGCAAGAACCAATGAGGTTAATTCTCGTGTTACACAGCACGTTTGAACTTTCGCAAGAACCAATGAGGTTCATTCTCGTGTGTAACACGGCACGTTTGAGCTAAGAGGTTTGTTCTCGTGCGTCAAGCAGATTCGGTTGAGCTTCTGTTTATGTGTGCTGATCAATGTTTATATGTGAATAAAAGCTTACATTCAATCTGTTATATCAAATAAAGCAATCGAGTCTCTTCAGAAAATTTGGACTAAACCGCTTAATTCATATGGATTAGTTGTATGATCTCTTTATGAACTTTTTGAAACGTCAAAGTGTCAGTTGCGTAGCCTGGCTCCGCCCCCCTGCGTACTTCCGCTCAATTTTATTTCCCTTCAGTACTACGTCTGGGATTGTGGTGTATTCTTTGGTTTTCTCCAGCCAAATTTTTGGTGGCCCAATCAGCGAACAGAGGGAGTGGCTGAGAACGATGACGTTGATGTCGTGCGTTAGTTTGAGTTGTAGGGTTACGTCACGACCAAAGGTTAGCGATTGGTTATGGCAGATCCAGAGTGACTCTGGGCAGATCCAATAGTTTTAAACTTCAACAGAATACCCGCCTACAAGGAAGTTAACGCTTGTCAATGGAGAGAGGCCAGACTCTCTGTACAAATGAAATGTACGAGAGTCTGGTAGAACCAGGCTATCAGTTGCGAAATGGAGGGACAGAAATCACTCAGATTTCATTAGAAATACCTTAATTTGTGTTCCGAAGATAAACTTCAGTCTTACGGGTTTGGAATGACATGAGGATGAGCAATTAATGATAGAATTTTCATTTCTGGGTGAACTAACCCTTTAAACAATAGTTAATTTTTCAGCTAACTTGATCTCAAATGATTTAAACAGATTCATACATTTCACATTTCTGTCTGTAAAACGTTAAATATGGCTTCTGTACCAGACTTTCACTGTGGGATCTTCTGATTTTAGTCTTGTTAGTCACGTCTGAAATGTTCAGTAGTTATCATCAAGGTTTCAAGTTTCCATCCAAATCTATCATGCAGTATAATCTAATAAATAATTCACATTTTTATCAGTACAAAACTTTACATCTTAGTCACAAACCACCTGCAATCAGGTTTAGGTGCAGGTTAGGCTGTCAGTGCTTCAGGGCTTGAAATTTTCATTTAAACTCTAGAATTTTAATCGAGGTAGCATACAGGATGCAGAAATTGATGTAATTGTGTTTTTCATTGAAAAGCAAAGCTTCAAACTTTGAATGTTGTTTCGACTAAGCCTTGCTTTATAGTTATAGTCTAAAAGTTTAAAAGCCTTGACATTTGAAAGTTTATCAGCTTTTTATGTAGATGTATTGATAGACACTGAAATTTGTATTTAGTTTATACATTTAATCATATTTAATAAGTTAACTTTTGTGGACCAGAGTGGAAGAACACTTTCCCAGAATGCATTACCTGCGTTGCAGCGTGGCATTGCAATTTTGTAAATTACTCTTCCTGTCATTCCAATTCAAATTCCAACTCATGAATGTAAAGGGTGCAAATTCTGGCCTGCAAATTGGGAAACTGTATTTAATACAAAGGTTTGTGCCACTATATGATTTTTGTGGGGTGAATTGGTGCTTTCCAAAAAGAGGGTTTAACAGCATTTGCCGCATTTAGCCCGGCCAGCGTATTTCAGGAGAGGGTAGCTGAGGGCTGGGTTATTTATTAAACAACATTCCAGACTCATTGCATTTCCAAATGCCTCAGGGGACGATTTAATTTCACCATTATATTCTGGAACCCTGAAAACTACACCACACTAGCAAGGTTCAAGGTCCTGCATGATTTTAATCACATACTAGAAAGAATCCCGCAGAACTGTCGGTATCACCTCCTAGCTGCAGGGGCGATAAAGAGTGATGAGGAGCGGATATTACTGGAGAAAAGGGAAGTTCAACAGACAGGAGATCACAGTGTGTGAGTGGTTGCCTCTAAGGAATGAATGAGTATTTACGTGCAGGAGGCTGGTTTACTGCTCATAGCTATATTTTTCCCTGTCAGAGTTTTATTAGTGACAGGGAGAATTTTAACACCTTTCAGAAGCAAGGATACAGAATATCAGTGTCACTTCCTATTTTAAAGTGACTGCAAAAGGCTTCTCTTAAAGGCAAAGTGTGTAATTTCTGTGCCACTAGTGTCACAAAATAGAACTGCAAAAATAATGTTTTCAAACAGGTTTCCCAAACACCCTGTCATTGGTTGGTTACACAGATAGCCACGCCCACAAATGCACACCATTGGTTGAGCCAATGCTGTTGTGTCAAGCTAGAAAGTAATTTAACCATGGGAAAATAAAATCACCTTTAACAATGCTGGTCTTAATTTGTACAGGCAAGTAAAAAATATATAATTTTTAAATAGTCTTTCTCAAGACTCAAGATTATGATGAATCATAAAATAATCATAGTGCTTTATGAGTTATGGTGGATTTATTAAATGTCAACTTGGAGACTGTCCTCAAATGCATGTGTGGCAACCGTAGCATCAACTTCAGGCCATGATCAATGTACGTTTGCAATGCATGCTCATATACACCAGCATAATAGGCATGTTATTCAGTTGGACAGGTACCTGAAAGGATCTCAAGCCTTAGTGAAAGCTCATTCTACATCGCAAATGGTTATTCCATTCCCAATCAAAGCTGTATTTATCAAGCACAAGAACTGAGGAACAAATGAAAAAATAAATAAATTCTTTAATGTTAACATGAAACTGCATTCACAATGGTTTTTCTTCTGTAATGCGACATTTCAGAGTAAGTGAAGTGACGTGAAGGCCTGAATTTGTCCTCTGCATTTAACACAGAACAGTTGGCAGCCATTCACTGCAGCGCCCGTGGAGCGATTCGGGGTTAGGGGTCTTGCTCGACCATCAGATTACAAGTCTGACTCTCTAACCATTACATCTCCAACCATGTAGGACAGAATATTAAAGAAGAAAAATGTAGGTTGGGACTTTTATCCATTGGGATTTTCATTGAGAAGAGTGGGTGTTCTAGACCACAATGAAGCTAGACCCAATTTTGAGTTTTTATATGATTGTGGAGGACTACCCCTCACGAAACAGCTGCTGTCAACCACTTTTAGCCTTTTAACTGGGACGTGGAAGCTAAAGGTCAAGTTCACCCTCAAGAGCATTACAATGGTAATGCATTATTTGGTGATTTGCTAATAATTTATAGTTATATGTTATTATTATTGACCTAACCTTCACTGCATTAATGTCATCCGGGATGAAATTATTATTTAGAAAGCCACCATCACAAACAAAAGTAACCCAATACAAGGCTAAATCTTCATTGATTGATTGTGCACCAGTGGTTTACAATAATACCAAGCAAGAGTATTAAATGGATAGTTCACTTTGAAATTAAATTTTGGTATGTTTTAACTTACCTCAAGGGCATCCAAGATGTAGGTGTCTTTTTTTTCCACAGTAGTTTCAATTTTGATATTTTTAGGTCAAACCGTTCTTGTCTGTCAGTCATATAATGCAGGTCTATGGTCACTGTCTCAAAGAGCATGAACAGAGTCCAAATTAAAACAATTCCCCATTGTCCAAATTAAACAATTCCCCATCATAGGTACACTTTGACACGAAGACACGAAACGAGCAGTTTGTGTGAGAAAACGAACAGTATTTATATCGTTTTTACCTCTTATACACAGCCACGTTCAAGTGATCTGGTGCATAGATAAATACACTAGATGTCGCCTTGGCTACGGCAGTTCTTAGCGAATGCCGTAGTCAAGGCGACATCTAGTGTATATATATCTATGCACCAGTCTGCGTACACGTCACACAACAGGATGCGCGCGCCCTCAGATCACTTGGACGTGGCTGTTTATAAGAGGTAAAACCGATATAAATACTGTTCGTTTTCTCACACAAACCGCTCGTTTCGTGTCTTAGGCCATCAATGTGTACTTACGATGGGGAATTGTTTAATTTGGACGATGGGGGATTGTTTTAATTTGGACTCTGTTCATGCTCTTTGAGACAGTGACCATAGACCTGCATTAAATGACTGACAGACAAGAACGGTTTGACCTAAAAATATCAAAATTGAAACTACTGTGGAAAAAAAAGACACCTACATCTTGGATGCCCTTGAGGTAAGCTAAAACATACCAAAGTTTAATTTCAAAGTGAACTATCCCTTTAAGAAAGTAAATGCTAAATAGGGTCAATTTGTGATTCTTCAGGCTTTGTGTACTGTCACAAGTTCCCTTCCTGCGTCCTGTAAATAAGGGCATTACATGTCAGCCCACAGGAAATTGAGGCTCAAATGTGATTGTTTCAATTCTGGCATAAGCACTCCAGGAGCAACGTTTGATGGAAATACAGGAAGAGCTCTTTTGATCTTGCTCTGCAGGCTCTACACACACTTACAAACCCTTCTGGGAAGAGAAAATGTGACGTATTGCTGTGAGGTAAAAAAAGCGTGCGTGTGGAACAGGCTTGCATGTACAGCATACACGCACACATTCTTTTGTTTCAGCGTGGCAGTGAACCTTCGAAGAACACAGGTTCAGCAGTTCACGTCAACGCTGTCTTTGTGAGGCAAAGGTACAGATAAAGTTACTCGCACACATAACGAAACACATCCCACACCGTGGACAGATAGCAGACAGAGAGGCTGCCGTCAATTGCCACAGAGCTCAATTAGGATAAATGGAGCTATCTCTGGTGTATGTGACCTGGTTCTATAATTAACCCTGGGGGATGACAACATTAAAGCCTGCTGCATGTATGCGTGTGAGATGTGAATGTCTCGCCTCTTACCGCCAAACCTCCACTTCAAGCACAGGCACCCGTACACACAGCGGTACATCAAAGCATGGCGTATGGTATGCTCTGCTCATGACAATGTTGACTGTGATTATATACAGCAATACATCCAGACCGCTGCCTTCAAGTTTAAGCTCTCTGATTTACTGTGTTTAGAGCAAGAGCTATTCTTGATCACACACTTGCATAAACAGTAAAAAAATGGTTTTCAAGACAACTATTAGCACATATTGTAAGTTCTAATTTACAATAACTCAATGCTTTACATAGGGAAAAAATGCAAATTTGAGGAAAATTTGAGGAAATTTTGACATGCACCCTAGTTCAGAGATGTAATGATGTTTGATTTGTGAATAAATCATTATTTTCAGTCAGATATTTATTCAATTAATTAATTCAGTTCACAAAACTGGTCTGAATGATTCGTTCAAAACTTTTTTTTTCATGTTGGAGTTTCAGAGCAGCCAGTTTATTATCCCAAAATGTATCTTTTGTGTTTAACTAAAGTAAAAAAGCACTTTTAAATTGATAAATGTAAGCTTAAATCTTTCCCCAAAATTGGATTTTTATGACCAACATTTCCCCGCCATTGTTGACTTTTTCTGGCAATCCAAGGTTTCACTGTTTTACGGTAGGGGGCGCTACAACACATCATTTCTTACGCACATGAAAGCTATGCGATCATCAAACATTCAACTTAATATAAATCACAACTGTTTAATGTTACTGAATGAAATGTCGAACCCACAAAGAGGTAAGGACTCTATAAGCTTTGGGGGTGTAGAATAGTGATGTAAAGTCCGATTCATTTCCGGGAACCGGCTCTTTCGGACAGTTTGTGGCAATGAACCAGTTAAAAAAAATACCTATTCATCTGTTCCTTACGTCATCACGCAATGATGTCACTAATCATTGCTTTTCTAACTACTCAGTGTCATGTTATATGAATGAAATACAAATAAAGTCATATGTGTCAACGCATATTGAAACGTTCAAATACAGTTATTTGTGTGAACGCATCCATTTTCATTCACTTTTCATTCACTTAAGTTAATGGTGTTTGTGGTCAGTTTCATTCACTGATCCTTCATGTCGGATATGACTGACCAATTATGGATACAAGTTTCCTAAAAGTTTCGCACCTACAGCACACATTACAGACATTGATGCACAAACGCAGATATGCTCTTCATGTCTATAGAAAGTAATACACCATTATAAACTTAAACCATCTTGTAAACTCCTTGATTTAGCTTAGCATATAATCTTAAAATATAATCTGCATGCACAATAAACCATAGTAAAATTCAGGTTTTTGCCATGTTTTAATAAAAAATGTAGGCCTATTTAATAAAAGAAACTTACATTGCACATCAGGCTCATTCAAGCCCTCGGTAATACACACGCATGTTCATAGTGTCAGCAACTCACACGTCATCCTCGACAAACTTCGACAGTTGGTTGAACCGGCTCATTCGGTTCTTTTCGCTATTTCGGCTGTGCGTCTATTCATCAACCCAGAACTAATGTTCGATTCAGTTTTTGTGTGTTTTGTGTTCAGTTTTGAAGTGAGTTAACTCAAGCAGAATGGTTTGCATAGGGAGGAGACAGGCAACAGCCTTACACATGCATGACGAATGTGTGATTGCTTGATTAGCAGGATTTCATAGACAAAGGGCCTTAAATGACAAGAATTTGGGAGGAAACTGGAGAAAATTGTTTGTTCATGTAAGGGAAAAACATAAGCGTAAAATATTCCTGATTTTTTTGCATCTGAAATAATGCGCACGAAGTTCAATGTCTAATTTTCACCATTCTCCGGAAAACTTTTGGATACCTGACACTAGGATTCACTCATAGCCACACTAGCAAACAAATTTCTCTGTAAATTGTAAAAAACAATCTCGTGTAAATTACTGAATTGAATGTGACAATGCACGTTGAGTTAATAATCAAACTAAAAACAAACTTTTAAAAACAGATCATTGCTGTACAGTATTTCGTTTCACAGGCCTGTCCTTAAACTATGCGAACAGTTATTTTTCTCACCCAGCAGTTGCACTCCTCTGGTCAGACCGTAGACATCTATGAGGGCCCAAAGTGGCTCTGTGGTCCGGACGCCGCTGAAGAACAGCATGGGGCTGGAATCGTTGATGCGATAAAATACTCTCCCTTTCTTATCCACCCAGAAGGAAATGAGGTTTCCTTCGTTTGCAAACTCTTCTGGAAGGGCCTTGGCCCAGAAGCCACTCTGGGATACCAGGTCAGGGCAGGCATATTTGGGTAGACTGTCGGGGTTGATTCGAGACGGGTCTTTAGAAGTGAAGCCCAGGCGGAGAGCGCCACTCCAGCAGCACTGCTTTTTAGTTATCTAAAGACAGGAAAAAATGGTTCTGTTATCATTACGGCATTAGACGGTGTTCTTTATGAGTCATTGCATATGTTTATGAAAAATGTGCAAAGATTGTACCTTTAGGCTTGTCACTGGGCCAGTACCCTTAAAGGGGAATCTTTGTAACCTTATTTGCCCCTAAAAGGATAGCAGTACCTTAAAGGGCCGTACACACCAGGACGAATATCGGCGCGCGTTATTCGCCAGCGTTTTTCAACGCGTTTTTTGTGTTCACACCCAAGCGATTTTCGCTGACGATGAGCCGAGTGAACATGCAAATTCATTCCCTGACATTAGATGGCGCTTAATACCACTCCATAACAGTTCTCTTTTATCAAGATTTTTGTAGTCGCTGTCGCGTTTGTCATATAGTTATTTATGTTCCGACACCAACGAGACCAGCAGCTCTACATTCATCTTGCCTTGCATCTTCCTCATCTTATTTCTTCCCGGCAGTGTTTAGCCGCTACTCGGCATATATCTTCTACGCCGTTACGTATGTGTGCTCGGCAAGACCGTTTTGTGTTTGAGCGCCCCCAAGTTGTGTTTTACTGTAACTTCAGAAGCTCCAGACACGTGAGCAAAAGCGCCAATCTCATTGGTCGGATAGTTTTTGACGCGGTGCGTCAAACCAAAAAAACAAAGCCGAGGCGTTTTTTAAAAAATGACGCTTTTACGTGTGGCGTTTTTCGCGTCGGTGTGCACACTCACATTGGCGCCCTTTGTTTAGTCACGAGGCGTTAAACATCGGCGAATATCGCGCGCGAAATTCGTCCCGGTGTGAACAGGCCTTAAGGGTACATATTACTACACCAAGGTACTAATATGCACCTAATCTGAGTAGATATTAAGATAAAGAGTTGTCCTTTTAATTTTTGAAGCTACAGTGTGCCACTAGCAGCACCAAAATTAATTTAGTTTCCCAAACACCAAATTCTTAATTCACTCTCTATTTAATCTCATTTTTGTTACATTTCGTTTTTTTTTTGTTTTTTTTTGTTGGCTAAAAAAGGTTCCAGTTCTTTCTTTTAAAACCTTTGCATGTGATTATTTTCAATTTAATTCCATCAAAGTTGGCTCTAGTATTTCCTTTTGCAGCAGTGCTGAAGGCCAAACAGGGGGCATGTTTTGTGATGGTCTTAAATGGTTGAGCGTAGAGGACAATTCAGGGGATGTATGAGGCAGTCATGTGGTGTGTTTAGACTAGAGATGCTCTGTTTTATTTGATTTACAGTAACTCCAGGAATGAGCCCTACAAACAATTCAAGAACACAATGACTTATGTCACAGCGGCCCTATGTTACTGAGAATACCAGTATTGACAACTTGACTAATGAGTGAGTTTACACAATCTGTGTATGTTGGTAGAAGAACTGGTTGGGCTAGACTGAGGGCCATAGTCTGACTCTGGGATAGAAGTGTTTATCTTAGATTGTTATTGCATTGACATAGGAAGAGGGAACTTGAGCAACTTCTCTAGAGTGGTGCTTTTAAAGTACAGTAAAGATAGAAGGACAAACCAAGAAAGACAGAGAAAGAAAACGCTATTGCAGGCAAAACACATTTTTGCACCTCTAGTGGAAACAAACAGAATTGCGTTTTCAAACACATTTCCCTAAAGTATACTTTGTTTTTTTATCCAGACCTGGAGGGCCACTGTCCTGCAGAGTTTATACTCAAACCGTGATCTAACTTGCCTACCTGCAATTTCCTAGTATGTGAAGACCTTGGACAGCTGGTTCAGGTGTGTTTGATTAGGGTCGGAACTAAATTCTGCAGGGCAGTGGGTGGCCCTCCAAAACTGGAATTTGAGGAACCTTGCACTAGGGTGTGCGTACTGTGCGTATTCGAATTTTGGCATCAGCATAATGGCAAAAAAGAATTGCTTTTATCAGATGATAATCAGTATTATAATTATATCCACTATACATCGGTGCATCTCTATTTACGAGTTATGGGTTACATTTTTAACATAAAAAAGTATACCCTGCACTTTTAAAAAAAGACAGGTGAGATGCTACATCGACGGCCTCTTTCCTGCAGCAGACACTTGGAAATGTTCACATACACCTTGTGTGTCTTCCAGTTGTATAATCCGGACCCACCATCCCCCCCAGATTATCCCATAGTTCCCAAATATTCATCTATGCCTATCCTTGTTCTTACCTTTAAGCGGACCTGCTCATACAGAGCAATGGGCCGGTTGCTGAACGTGATTGCGTTGCAGAAGCTGGCCTGCCGTTTGACGCTCCTCTGTGATAGATCCATGACTATCTGAGACCCTTTAGCGTTGGGGTGGAAGAGAAGGGGGCTCATGGGGACACCTCCGCACGGATGCAAGGGTAAACAGCGCTTCGGTTTGTGGTGGCATCGGTGGGCTGTTGAGGGGAACGGTCCACCTAGAGAGTCTAGAAGAGAGAAAGAAAGACAGTTTATAAACCATGGTCTGTCAATATGATAAAATACTGCAAATGATAAAATGATAAAAATACATAATGGTGTGAAAATAAGTCTTCTCTCAGCCATAATCGTGTTTAGACCCCCAGCTCAATATGACTAAAGCCCGGCCTTTACTTTCAAACCAATGAACCGCATAAAATAGCATCAGCCCTTGCATGGTGAGATTTGTCTGACCCCATTTATGTACAGCATTTTCATTGGACAAAGTGATTTTGAGTTTTGTAGATAAATCTGATTCATCTTTTCCCAGCAGGCTGCACTGAACTGTACAATTTCAGTACTGAAGCATAAAGTGCTACAGCGTTTCCAACAGCATTTCATTATTGCAATTAGTTTACGAATTGGATAGTATGTTGCACTGCAGATTTGTCTTTGCTTGTAGTCACGTAATGGAAAATTGAGTCGACTGATTATTGTCACTGTATGAATTCATAACAGCCAGTCTTTCCCTTGTGCACTCTTTTTCTCACTTACAAGCTCACAACTCAAATGTTTGTACATGCATGCGAGTGTGCGTGTGTGTGTGTGTGTGTGTAAAGCTCCACTCCTGAATAGAGCTGCAGGAAACACAGGCATTCTCATTTGAGACTTAAGTGCACATATACAACATGAATGATGAACAACGCACAAGCAAGGTCTGAACGCTTTTTAATTATGCATCCATGAGCCAAAACAATAGAGGTTTTCTAGTCATTTTAAACCAGGCCTTCTATCTAGTAGAGCTATATCTCGTTCTATCAATCTATCGTATTATAATTATAGCTATCTATCTATCTATCTATCTATCTATCTATCTATCTATCTATCTATCTATCTATCTATCTATCTATCTATCTATCTATCTATCTATCTATCTATCTATCTATCTATCTATCTATCTATCTATCTATCTATCTATCTATCTATCTATCTATCTAATCTCTCTCTCTCTCTCTCTCTCTCTTTCTCTCTCTCTCTCTCTATATATATATATATATAATTCATTTAAATGTTTGAATAAATTATTAATTGACTCGCTCGTAAAGACTTCACTGGATGAATCAGTGTTTTTTTTAACGAATCTCTTGAAAGAATTATTCAATGACAAATACATTTTTTAATAGTCACTTGTCGCCACCTACAGGTGTAATGATGTAATTAAGACAATCTTTATTTAACCCCTTGCTCGGCAGGGATCACTGGTGATCCCGGATTATTGTTGTTCAAAATGCATTGCTCGTCAAAACATCACACTCTTACTTGATCTGGACAAAATCAGCATCATAAGGAAGGTTTAAGCTTCGATATTTGACCACTGTTTATGATTAAACTGGTTTGCATCAAGTTATTTTCAAAAGATGATTTACTCCATTTTGATCGCTGCCATAGACATCAGTGTTTATATCTGAACCATGAACTATATCCCAATATTTCTGTGATCATTTGAATTATTGTAACACAGAAATAATGATACTATGTTTTGGGTCAGCAGCAGCGCTAATGCTGTGAACGTACTTGTCAAAGGTTTAAAGCCAAATTGTAATAATTTAGGAATAAGATTGTGTGGCTATTTTAATCGAGATCACACTCTTTTAACGATTAACCGTGCAGCTCTAGTTCCATTGTGTGTCTGTGTTTTACTACCCAAGTCCAAATTATAACACTATAGGTAGCTTTGGACAACATGCAAACGTGGCCTAAATAATGGGCAGAGTAATGAATTCGGATGTTTTGATCTACAGAAGTTGAATATCTATTTTAGCGGAGGCACAGGAATGTTTTGCAATGCGTACAGTTGGCACAATGTCATATTTAGAGACATCCATGAGAGGTTCCAGCTTTATGGCTTTCCTATCAACATTCATTCATGTCCAACATTCACCGAGTTGGCAAGGGGTTCCTTTAACAAGATAACACACCCTCACAGGTCCGTAATGGCACGGTTGGAGGAGCGTCCAGTGATGACACCAGTCCTCTCAGCTACTGTGGCTCCCATGTAGAAACTGATAGTGGGCAATGACATGTTTCCTGAGCAATGCAGATAAGGCTACACTGGTCACCAGAGAAGAGAATATAGACTAGAAAT
This sequence comes from Scardinius erythrophthalmus, assembly GCF_964197995.2. Lineage (NCBI taxonomy): Eukaryota > Metazoa > Chordata > Actinopteri > Cypriniformes > Leuciscidae > Scardinius > Scardinius erythrophthalmus. The sequence continues at coordinate 38,593,326 of NC_138223.1, forward strand.
GTAAATAGTGTAACCATCATATGAGAAAACATTTAAGCGTTCATTTGCTTTTCAGACTTTGTACGTTGCATACATGTGTCTGTAGTGTGTGTGTGTGTGTGTGTGTGTGTGTGTGTGTGTGTGTGTGTGTGTGTGCAGGTCTGTTTGCGGACGGACACTGTGTATAACACTCATAGTCTGAGCACACTGAAATGAATACATTAGCAAACACAAGAGCTGCAGCTGTCAGACAGAAAATGGAGGTTAAGTAGCAGCTCATGTTCCTTAGCAACGCTGCCATAGCGAGAGTTTCTGTTTTCTGCTGAGCTGAGTTCAGTGTGTGTGCTTTCGCTTCATCTGTATGGACAGGGGAAGTTGGTCCCAGATCAGTGTAAAATCTCTCAAGGTTTAATCTGCAAAAAAAAAGTCCCCACTTTGGGACTAGGTAGAAGACACGTTGCAGAACTAGTTAAGGTGCGGCGTTAAATGTTCAGTCAACAACTGAGGTCCATTATTCCAAATAATTCAATTAAAATTTAATTTAAATGGCCATTAAATCAAAATTGGTCCTATTGTCATTCTTAATGATGTTCCTGGTCTTATTATGAATTATTCATTGCTGCACATTATTCCAAAGGAAAAGGTATAGGTATTGATTTAGCAAACTTATATTAAGTCTGGCTCCATTCTATAATGTAACACTGACTTTTTTATGATTAAATCAAATCCCAACCCAAATTTTTCTTAAAATGTGTTGTGAACAGCAATTCACATAGCTTTTCAACAGCAATTCACATAGCTTTTAATACATTTCTGTTGTCATCCTAAATTTTATTACATAAGATGCACTTAAGTCATAAAAAGTAACAGCACCGGACATGCAGAAACACAAACACTCTTTGTAAGTAATAGAAGACAGTGACATAGCCAACACACAAGCAGATTCCACCCTGGGCTACGAACACATCATAATGCTGCTATTTCTATGGTAACCACATTCTTTTTTAAGGTAACCAACGGACAGAAGATGTTTCTTACATACAGCTTGGAGGGCCTGAATCAACACACTTAAGCATTTGAATAATCTAGGGCTTTCAAAAATAATGCTATTTTCTGTTTAACGCACTACAAATATATAACGCAATTAACACAGCCTTTTTTCCCTTCCAGAAGTAGCAATGTTAATGTCTACCCACATCCTTTGGTTAGCGCTACAGTTTAGCTGCTAGGTTTGGGCGATGAGGGGGAGGGCGGGGTGTGGGGGGGACATCGTGATGTCTGTCAGCCATCAGCGATGGACGATGGCATTGTCTATCGGCCCAACCCTAATAGCTGCGTCCCAATTCAGAGGCTGCGTCCTTCGAAGGCTGATTGCATCACCGCTGCGCGACAAAGGCTGTCCAAAAACGAAGACTCCTTCAAATGTGGCCTCCAAATGCGTTTTGCGATTTGCAATGAAGGATACAACAGATGGATCCTTCGCGGCCTTGCCTACCCCAGAATGCATTGTGTACCAGTGACAACAGGATGAGAGAAATTTCCATATTACACATTTAAACGCAAGTATTGGGTTCAACTTATTCAAATATCTAATGATACAAATGTAAAAATCGTTAAAGCAGTTCAAACATCGACATATCTTACTAATATCGGTGATACTGGCCTTCATTCATTAAAAAAAAAAAAAAAAAAACAGTAATATTGTTAAATATTATTACAATTTAAAAGTTTTCTGTTTTAATATATATTTAAATGTAATTTATTCCTGTGATGGCAAAGCTGAATTTTCAGCAATCAATACTGATCATTCAGAAATCCGTCTAATTTGCTGATTTGGTGGAAAATGCATATATACTGTAGCTTGGTTAAAACCAGACCATTCTCAGTAGTAACTGAGTTATGGTCTGGCAAAGCTTCATTAATAACTCATTTCCAAAGGGGCGTCACCAACGGACGTCGCTCAAATGCCTCTGGGCGCAACTGGATAGACCTAAAACCAATCAGAGCGATCGTCATCGTATAAAGCCATATGCTGCGTCCCAATTCGCCTAAGTTACACTACGCCATAAAAGTATGTACTCTTTTTGTGAAGAAAAGGTATTTACTTTTGAATGTGTAGCAAAAAAGTAGGCAAGCTTTGGGACATACTACTTCATCATCTTTATCGGACGGATCTGTCGCGTGCATCCTGTCACGTAAACTGCCCTGTCAATCATCTTGTCACAGTTAAAATCCTCTATTAAATCTAATTTAATTTCCTACCATTTCGGAGAGAAATGTAGTAGGGCTGGACCCGAATATTCGAATAATCGTTCGGTGGGTTGGTATTCAATTTTAAAATTTGACATTCGAATATTCTTTTTTTTTTTTTTTTTTTTTGCACACCTGGGATCCCCCGCTAAACTTCTCATTCGCGCTTGATTAAGGCCGGCGACACACTGGCTGCGTGGCGTGTCCGTTTTTATTTCGGCTCCATGTTAACAGGTTGGAGTTTGCACACTGCCTGCATGAGACACGCGTCTCAGGCGCGGCTCGAGCCACGCGGAAAACGCATGCATGCTAGAAATAGAACCGACGCTTAAGTGTTCCAGCAACGGTGTTCTCTGGCTAGAGCGCAGAACAGCGGTGTGTGTGTGGACCGAAGTGCATGTCTGAGCTTGTGTTTTGGGTTTAATCTGCATTGCTTTGACATTGTGGAAAATAGAATAATAGAAACAAAATGTATTAGCCTTTTTACCCGTTATTATCAATCTAAATTAATCTCGTTTTTAATTTAACTTAATTTCGTTTTTCTTTATTTAAATTTCGTTTTTTCTTTAATTAAATTTCGTTTTTTCTTTATTTAAATTTCGTATTTCTTTATTTAAATTTCGTTTTTTTTTTGTTGTTTTTTTTTTAAGGGATACTTCAGGATTTAGCATTAAGCTTTGTATTAGTAGAAAACCTGTAGTATTTTTGAATTACCATGCTTTCCACCCTCATATCCCCCTGAGACAAGAGATTTATGTATTTTTTGTCTGGAAAAAATCCTCCGATGACGCAAAAATCGTCATTTTGCGTCATCGGAGGATTTTCTGGCCAGAGGCTAAAGACTAGGAGGAGCTGTCCCGCATGTGTTCAACCCGCCCATAGAGGTTTGGATCTCACTCACAGAATGTACACAGTGTCAGCCGTCTTTCTTTGGAAGCTAAGCTAGCAGGATCTTGTTCTGTGGAGAAAGCTGAACAGTAGGAGAAAGCTGAGTAAGTAGGGGTTACCATCCTCCTTTTCCCGGACTTGTCCGGCGGGCAAGATCGTTCAAAATGTACAGGATTCAGCTTTTGCGTTCTGCGGTTGCCATTCATTGTTTACATGCACACCTTTTGTTTCAATCTAACTGAATTCATTCCGATTGGTGAATCTGAATGTAGTGTTTACATGAACGCTAAACAAGTGATCGGTTGATGTGCGTTTTACCATTGCTAAGAAAATTCCCGCTCCTCCGTGAGAGATGCGAGACCCGGCGCGTCTCAGTAATCACGCCACCGGCCTCGCGCTGTTCTCCCGCGGCCGTCAGCCTCGTCCTGCTCGCCACAGTAAACATAATGAATGAATGGCGACTGTAGAACGCAAAAGCCGAATCCCAGACATTTTGGGCGATCTCTAAATCTCTGGCAAACTCATCACGTAGGCTAGCCTTGTTGTTTGTTTTCAACTGCGCTCCCTTACCGGTAGGTGTGGCCTCCTAAGGCAGCGAAGCAAGTGCATTCTGGGAGTTGTTGTCTTTCATCCACATAAGCCAAAAATACATTTTCTGGCTTTTCTCAGTCTAGAAAGCTCCAAATTCAAAAATTTCTTCACATTTCTTCTACTTAAATGACCTATTTTAAATACACATTCATCTTCCCAGAGAGTATCCCTTTAAATCTACCCTTTACTGTGTCAGTAATTTGTTAGTCAGAAAAATATTAGACTACCTTAAAAGTATTGCTTAATTTAACAGACCTGTGTGTGTGCGTTTTATATCACTAGTGCAGTGTCCGTTTTCGGAGAATATAAGCCCTGCCCGCGTGAGGTGCACCGCTTCCCGCTCACACTATCCTGTAGTTTACTAAAAGTTTAAATTCTGAATGTGTCGCGTCTTGCGTGTCCATTTATATTGCACCAAATGCAACACTGCACTCCCGTGTAAGGTCGATTGGATGAACGGTTCTCGAAATAATAATAATGCAAACGGGCAGACAGACACATAGAGATTCCTGCCTTTATTAGAGAGAAGAATATGTTCAGCACCCTCTCTCCGAAGCTTCGAATATTCGATGTTCATTACCACCGAAGCTTCGAAGCTCAAAAAATGGTATTAGGACCAGCCCTAAAATGTAGTAGCACGTTCATCTGCCAGTGCGTCTTTCATGGAGACTGTCCTCATGCGTTTGCAATTTGAATATAATAATGCATTTAAAAGTTAAACGGACGTCGCTCAAATGCCTCTGGACGGATAGACCTAAAACCAACCAGAGCGATCGTCATCGTGTAAAGCCCGCCCCAACGTTTCTGATTGGTGCCGCGATTTCGACGGATTAGAAATGGGCTTGAATGAGCTCTTTGCCAGACTACTTGCAGAGCAAATCTAAATTTGCGGAAGTTGTCTGGGTTTTCCCAGGTTACATATACTGCATTTTTTGATCAAATAAAAGTAGCCTTGTTGAGCATAAATGCGTAATGTTTCCTTCAAAAAAATATTAATTATTCCAAACTTTTGACCAATAGTGTATATATTCATACTGCAATTTTATGTGAAGCCAGTATGGATGGATCTTTAAGAGGTTTTTAGATCATTTCTAAATTGGGGAAGAGGTTTAGTAAAGCACACTTGTCTACATAGTAAATCATTTGTGTTTCTTTACTTGTTTTATTTTTTACTTGCATTAAAGAGGATCTCCAAGTGCTAAGGTCAGGTTTAAATTCGCTGTGTAAGGTTGTCAGGTGGCTGCTATCTTTATCTCCATTACATCCTCATTACCATGCAGACGTGCTCAGGGCAGGTTCAGATGTCTGACTGTAGGTAAGAGAATGTCATGTTATGTGTAACACCTCACATCTCACACACTCTCATACACTCAGTGTTAAAATAAAACTGCTTGGCCTGCAGGACTCAAAAGGCCGTTTTCACAGCAGAACATCCCGAGGCTCACTTTTCACAGTTTCGTTTGCTGAATATACAGAAAGTTTGTTCCAAAGTGACTTGCAAAGGAGAGAAAGTGTTTTATTATATGCATCACGAGGCGGCAAAGTCTCCAGCCAAATATACTCGGCAAACAGACAGTACAATAGCCTATCTGTTCTGTTTCATCTGTGAAACAGCTACAAAAGACAGTAGGTGCGTCCCAATTTGTGTACTTTTCTATGACGTTTTGTAGTATAAATAGTGCGAGTAGTGTGTTTACACTGAGCATTCCAAATAGAAAAAGTGCACTTTAAATACCCGGATGATGCACTTAATTAACCCAAAAAACAAAGTGTG